>NC_143538.1:10407764-10688775 GCF_031878675.1 Megascapheus bottae | reverse complement strand
TTCCAGGCACACAGAGAGAGCAGATGAATGAATCAACATAGAAATAGTAAAAGGTTCTGATCCTTGTGGGGTCGGGGGAGTGAGGGAGGACAACATGAAAACTCGGATGTGCTGTATTTTATCCGTTATGTCTGCGGAGGAATTAGGGTCAGGACCCAGGGACATTTGCTCCATCTCCTTGTGTTCCTCTCGGCTCAGATGGGGCGGGCGTCCCCTTTGGATGGGTCATTTCCTCTCGCCTATCACATCCCAGGCTGCATTAAGATGACAAATTTCACTTACGGGCTGGGGTATGGACATGAACACCTGAGCTATTTCAGCTCACTGAGTGAGTGCAGATGAGTTGATTTATTGTGGGGTGGAAAGGAAGAATGAAGAACAAATAGATTCTGTGAGCTTGACTCGGCCACATAGAATGTCTGAGCTCTGCCTCCGATCTGAGACTCCTCCTCACTCCTCTTAAGAGTGGAGATGAAATGTTCCAGTAATTAAGGAACTTCTTTAAAGCACACACACACACACACACACACACACACACACACACACACACGCACACGCACACACATACACATTCACACGCTACACATATGTAGAATATGTGGCTTGCAAATGAACTTTCATATTGGAAATAGTAGTAGTGGTATGATACATATTATAGCATGACTTAAAGTATTATAAATATTATATTATTTAGGGCAGAAGAAGTAGAAGACCCGCCCCTGTGTCGTCTTCTGCCTGTGAACTCTGTGACAGATCATCGTCATATCCCACCCCTAAGAAAGGGAGGACAGAAAAGAAAATAAATCTTGCATAGCAAGAAAGCAAGTCCATCAGATCAAACATGACTGCGCTAAACACTAAACATGTTCAAAGTCCGACGGAGATAGATAAAGGCTTTGATGGAAAGTGGATATTTCCCAGGGACATTATGAGCAATAATCCAGATGTTCCGGTGTAATGCAACGAGTGTCCACAGATAGATGGGGCGTTCCAGCCAAGCTGCCATATGGAACCCATCTCCAGCCCCCTTAATAACCAGCTTTGGATTCCATTTTCACAGAGCTCATGGAGCTTAAGTGGGACTGTTTTATGGACAAGTTAGATAGAAGCCTTTCCAAGATAAACATCCAATTTGAAATTAGGACATACCAAGCCGCAGCATTATTTTAGGCCAATATTTCATGGAAGTGCTGCCATTTTTTTCCTTAAGCGATTGCCAGACTGTAGGGTGCCCTTTGATCCTTTATGGATATCGACCTCCCCCACCTTGTTTTTTTGTGCGTGTAAAGGGTTTTGAAATTGTTGCAGTGTTTTGGGGGAGGACTCTATCTTGTCGGAACTTTTGAAGCATGGCCGTGAGACAGGTCATGCTTTAGCTTGTGGTTGACGAGTCAAACTTTTAAGGAGAAGAAACAAAACAATCACAGCAGGATATATGAATCAAAATCTCA
This sequence comes from Megascapheus bottae, assembly GCF_031878675.1. Lineage (NCBI taxonomy): Eukaryota > Metazoa > Chordata > Mammalia > Rodentia > Geomyidae > Megascapheus > Megascapheus bottae. The sequence goes on along the minus strand of NC_143538.1, from coordinate 10,687,324 downwards.
TTTTTGTTTGGAAGGTGGAACTTTGTAGCCCTTGCCCTTAATAAGCTATAAAATGTAGTAAGTGCATCCCCTGCTTCTGCGTGTAGATGTTCAGTCCTGCACGTGCACGTGTGGGGTGTGTATGTCCATATTGTGTTGCTGTCAGTAAATTTTTAAAAAGTTGCTTTTAAAAAAAATTCTTTCACAAATCTTTATTATGGAGTATGTTCCACAAACTGCAAAGACGTATTTTTCCCTCTGTCGCCACACATCTTGCAAGTAAGGTTGACGAAAGCGATATTCGTCAGGGATGGGGCTGTAGTTCAGGGGTAGAGCGCTTACCTAGCGTGTGTGAAGTCAAGGGTTCCATCCCTAAGAAAATGAAATAAGGTTAAAAGTTCTATTTTTCAAAAGCATTATTCGTATTTACTATTGGAGGATAGGTCCTCCTTCTTTGGTAATTACTTCTTTGCCCATTTGCACATAGCCTTCTGTCCCAGAGCATCTAAGTGCATTTTCTCCCTCTCATCCAATCTCTTCATTTCTTTGCATCCAAGTGTGTGTGTGTGTGTGTGTGTGTGACAGTGACAGAGAGAGACAGAGCGAGAGAGAAGAGAAGGAGGGAGGAAGAGGGAGAAAGAGTTGCTTCAGGGAGAAAGCAGCATGGATAAAAGTGAGAGAGCACATCTTCCATCTACATAGTTCGTTAAAGGCCTTCATGATGAATCACGGAACAGTAAGGATCTCATAAAATGATCAACAAAATGCCTGGTCTGGTACTGTCACATGGCCAGTAGAATGGAGGGGTGACATGCATGGGATGAGGTAAGTGGGTGTGTAATTAATTCAGTCCCGCGGTACCTTGTGTTGTGATAAATTGTGACTAGCTGGTGTCGGAGCCCATGGATGTGTAAATGATCTGGAAGATAGAGTGAGTAGATGACCAGAATGACTATATAGTGTTGAAAATTCATGGCTTTCCCATGACGCTTGGTGCCATCGATATTCTCTGGTCCATTTATTTTTCCTTCCAATAATAAATAATAAAAGAAAGTCTGTCCTCTGCCACTTTACTTACTGAATGGAGGATGGAAATGAATCCTGCCAGGTAAAGCAGCTCTCGGCTCAATCCGAGCAGCCCTAAAAAGACATTATAAGCAAGGGGGATGTGACCAGAATAGCTAGTGGCACTCAAGAAACTGATTCATTGTTTTGTTGTTGAGTGTGATTATGACATGATGATTATATAAAAACAAATTCCCATTTTTCTTTGAAATCCTTCAGCCAACATAATTAATGGAGTGAGGAGTGAAAGTTGGTAAAATGCAGAGTCTGATAAGTACAAAGAGATTTATTCTAATAATTCTTGTAACCATTGGTGTGTCTTAAAAACAGTACAGGGGCTGGAGGTTTAGCTCAGTGGTAGAGCACCTGGATAGCAAGACCAAGGCCTTGAATTCAAACCCAAGTACTTCGGAATAAAATATAAAACCTTGCTTAATAGAAATTAAAAATATAGTTAACTCTCATCACCTTCATTTAATAATAGGAGATGCTTGCCAATATTTCCTATTGTGTTTGTCATCTATACATGATTATGTATATGCAAGTACATCATGTAAATATATGAATCTATAAATGTATAAAATGTACCTATAAATATTTGTGCAATGATGTGTATATATCATTACACAAAAGCATATATATGCACATATTTGAGTGATCGTTCATAGCTAACTGAATCCCTTCTGGGTCCCAGAAGTTCTGATAACTATTTAGACTTCCCCCTTCCTTCTCCTTCTCCATCCATCTTGTCCCACTCCTGGGTTCTGCAAAGCTCACTGTGTGAGCAAGTTCACCACAAGCAGAATATGGCCTTGCGAATCCCGTCATGGCGGATTAGGGGAAGTGAAGACAGATTCTAAGGTGGGGGATACAGTCCCTGTTGTGATGGCTAAATGACCCCTCTCCAAGTACTTTTGTGTCCCAGCATGGCAACGCCTCGCTGCCCCTTCCCATGCCAAACAGCCCCTCTGTAAGGATGATTCCTGAAGAACAGAGCTGGGGGTTGGGGAATCAGGCCCTGCCCCACTATCTTGTTAAATGCCCCAAACTTGAGAAGCAATCCTGTTACCGTGACCCCAGGTTGGCAGAGTCACGAGACATGACAACTTGTGACACTGGGTGAGGGAGTGGCTTTTGGGTTGTACAAGGGGAGCCAGGGACATCTGTTCTGATCAGGGTGGCGGGAGGAAGTGGGGGGCAGCCAGCTCACCGCCTCCTCTTTTCCATGTTTGTGGTTGCTTTAGTCGTCTTTCATTCGGAACCTGCGCCTGGCAGAGTCCTTGAGAAAGAACCAGCTGTGGAATGGCACGGTCAGTGTCACGCTGCTGGAAGGAAGGAATGTCTCAGGAGGGAATATGGCCGAGGTGTTTGTTCAGTTCAAACTGGGCGATCAGAGGTATAAAAGCAAGGTAAGTTCTGCCCACGCTGGAAGAAAGCAAACATTGTCAGAATTTTAAAAAGAAAACGAAAACCCTCCTACAATACTGTTCTTGTTCTCCCCCCCATCCAAAGTTTTATGAGATTGCAACTTTCATTTTTCACTTTCCTAACGTATATTAACTAGCACCCCAGAAAACAAAATAATGGTGTTTGATGTGTTCAATTAATACGGGAATTACTTTGATTGCTCAGGGTAATTGTTTTTAATACACACTCCGAGCCAAAGAAAGCTTGTGAAATCATAATGTTAAAGGCGTGATTTATTACTGTTTTCTTTTTATCTTTGAACCAAGCAAAGTTGAGATTCTTATGTATTTTTCAAAATTCTACAGAGGTAAAATAACATACTACTTGATAATCCAAATGGAAGCATTTTAGATCATGGAACACCTTTTCAAAACCGTAAACCCTGCCCCAGTCTTTTACTTCCTAAGTTTAACACCAATAATAGATGACAAGTACAGTGCCTCCTCTGCTGTGATTTGTCAAAAAAATAAATGAAGATATTAAGAATAACAGCCTTTAAAAATATCCTTGAAAAAATAAGACATCTTATTCTGTCAATTCAAATCCCATTTCTCTCTCTCTCTCTCTCTCTCTCTCTCTCTCTCTCTCTCTCTCTCTCTCTCTCTCTCTCTCTCTCTAAACTTAATGATCTGATGTGATTTTCTTTCAAAAATCACAATCTTCAAGCCATGGAAATTCATTAGTTTTACATACCTGTCAGGCAAAGAATATTTCCTACATTTTTATGAATTAAAAGAGCCAGAGTATTTGAAAGCTATGTGTCACTTGCCAAAACCCACAGAGATTTAGATTTAAAAAGTTGAAAAAAAAAGATTACAGCTCATAATTTCCTGCATCATGAGACCAGTGCGGAAAGAGATCCAGGCAATTTTGAAAGTTAGTTTGGGAGGTGTGAGGGCTGTGAGTCCTGACAAATTTTCAGTACCCAAATCAAAAGTTACAAATGTTATCCTCCAGCAAAGACGGGCAGAGAAATGAGGGACACGCATTGAAAAATAGTTTATAAAAAAATCTTAAAAAGAAATAGAAGAGTATCTGAGCCACACAGACCATTATTGGAAGCAGGTTCTTTTAGGAGTGACCCTAGAATGAACACATCTCCACTGAAATTCCTTCAGCCAATGCCAGGCCACAGACATACAGAAATGATTGTCAGTGCAGAGTATTCGGCTGTTTGGACTAAAGTGCAAGGTAGATAATCTGAAATCTAGCACATTCTTCTGTGGAGAATGTTCCTTTTAATTGGATATATATATATATATATATATATATATATTTGCTGGTTTTCAAATCCTGTGATCTGTTATGTTAAACTGTTATGTTATGTGAGCGCTAGCTTAAGTGATTTCCTTTGACGTTGGCCACAGCTGAGGTCTTGGTTGCTAAGATTTAACCCTGGATGCTTAAAGTTCACAACAGTATTTTGAATTCTTGATTCCCAAGCTGGATCTTTATCAATAAAAGAAAAATATGGCCAGTCAAGCAAGCACAAACTGTGTCGGGAATTGCTCTTTGGGAAAACAGAAACCCTTGGGGACTTGCAGAACACTGCAGTTCATTTTTAAGTACTGCTGTGATGGAATTCCTAAGTCGCCCCGCTCTTCTAGGGTGTGCATTCCATTGCTTTGGATTTAAAAATAGGCAGCGATGTACAAGTTACAGCTTTCTCATTGAATGCGTTTGACAGATATTAATTCAGACCCCCAAACTGTTAATTTATATAATTCTGAAGTCAACGCTTAATGTATGTGCCAGCAAGAATGTTACTTGTATTTGATTAAGTAATTAGTTGTACTTCTTTAAGACCGAGAAGTCATAAACTGTCTTATCTAGCTATTTGCGCACACATATATGTATAGCTACATATATATAGATATGTAGAGAAATGTATATAGGGATAGCTATATAGATACATAGCTAGCAGTCTAGATAGATATACATGTGTAAATGTATATACATAGCAATATGTCCATGTAGATGCAATGTGTATTATTGCTACTACCACTAAAGTATTTTGAACTTGGTCAATACATTACTGAGTCCCATCGGGTGTGGGGAGCTGAGCCAAGAGGATTGGAAGTATGAGGCGAGCTATCATGAAAGCCTGTCTTGGGAAAAATAAAAGACATAAATGAAGGGCTGGATCAGAGAGTTCACTGGCTGAGGTCTCATTCACCCCATTAAAGGCCAGTGTCACTTACTAAACAGGATGTCCCCTGCCCAGGCGCCTTCTGCCTTGTAGAATGATTTCTGTTGCTGTGTAGCTGCTGTAGCCCCGAGTGGCGTCTGAAGAAAGTAAACGATGTGACTGCATGTTTTCTAGACACTGTGTAAGAATGCAAGCCCGCAGTGGCAGGAACAGTTTGACTTTCACTACTTCTCTGACAGGATGGGCATTTTGGACATTGAAGTGTGGGGCAAAGATGGGAAAAAGCACGAGGAGCGGCTGGGCACGTGAGTCCTCCCTGCTTCTCACCTTGTGTCTGTCTGGGGGCTGTCACTCACCCCGTGTTTTATGGTTCTGTGGTGGGGGGCTGAGGGAACCATGAAGTCAACTAGACCAGTGACCAGAGCTAAGGGGACAGTCGAATCAGAACCTCAATGGTCGATACTATGCCGTCTTGAAAAGCAGTGGTCCCTCCATTTCCTCAAGAGGGTGGGTTCAAGAATTGGGGTCCCCGGAGCTCAGATCTCAGGGCGTTCCATGATGAATGCGAAGACTCTCCGTCCACCTTTTCTTTCTGCAGCCACAGTAGCTCAACTTTCAAATACCGAACGATGGCAATAGTTAGCGCCAAAAATGCCAACTGTCTCCTAAGGCTCTGTCTCATAGTTTGACCTTGAAGAAGTCATTTGAAGCTTTTGGGGGCTGATGGAGAGATTTTTTTTTTGTAGAGCAAAGCTTTCCAGTGTAGGCACATTGACAAGAAGGCCAAGAAGGCAGAACAGAGGACTTACCCCGGAGTCTTACCTCTGGCTGTATACTGGAGTCACTGACCAGCTTGCAGCCACTGTGACTAACTGTGGCAAGCGTTCTTGTCGCTAATTTTGTGGTATTTTTTCCCTAGAAGGAAACTGTAGAAAATCCCTAACGTTGACAACATTGTCTGGAATTTAAGTGAATGAAATATGGCTAGTAAAAAACAAAACAAAAACAAAAAACTACTGTTAAAATGATACCAGGGCCTCCTGAGAGCTACAAATCTACATCTGTCTTTGGGGGTGGTTAATGGCAGATGAGAGTCACATGGACTTTCCTGCCCAGGCTGGCTTTGAACTTCAGTCCTCTAATCTCTGCCTCCTGAGTAGTTAAGATTATAGCCCTAAACTACCTACCTATCTGGCTTGGGCCTGTATGTATCCCAAGATTTTTTAACAAATGCAGAACTCTGCATATACACAAATATAGATTATTCCCATTTTGTGCTGTTTTAAAGAAGTCCTATTTTCTTAACTTTGTACTTCTCCATTTTAGAGAATGGCTTCTTATGGAATGTTCTTAGACTTAATCTAGTCAAGAAAGGTGGAGAATAAGAATCCAGGAGCCAGTTTGGCTGGACCTGCCCTCTGGTCACCTCTCAATGCCAGTCTTAAGAAGTGGCTGTGACATTCTCTCCATTTGTTAGTGGCTTCCAGGCAGTGAAACATCAGGGCTGGTATATTTTCTCTGGACAAATTGGTACCCGGTATCATTGATCTGCTTTTATAGCCAAGCTTGGCACATTTACTGTTTACTTCCTGGTTCCTTAGCCTTTGAGATTTTCAGCTTTTAAAACTCTCGCACTCTCTCCTACCCCTTACATTGAAGTTAAAAGCTGGCCAGTCTGTTATATAAAACATAGAATTATGGTTAATGAATAAGAGGTTAAAAGCTTACGGTCGGTAAGGAAAACTTGAACAGGTTTGGCTGACAGATATGGTAAAATTATGTGTTGAATTAAAAACCTTAAAATGCCATGGAATTAATGGTGAAAGACAAGAACAGGAGGTCAGAAACAATGCTAAATCAGCACCATTAACAGCCTGTGGGGGAGAGAGGAAAGGTTTAATATATGTCTGTTGTAGAAAAAAAAAGAATAAAAGAAAAGGAGTAACTTAATCTCCCTTTAGGTGTGTACGGAGTTTTCAACCTGGGAGAACTACAGTTATTTCAATTGTTTTTCTAATGTGAGGGAAGAAGAGGAGATGCAGTGACTTAACAACACTGACTTTATAACTGCATGCACTTCCTTACTGCAATCCATTTGTTTGTGCGTTGAGTTTCTTCAGGAAGTAGAAGCCCCGTTGCATGCTGGGGTGGTTGTAGAGTACTGGGGGGTTTGTCAGACAGGATGCAGAGAAGCTTGCTGTTTGGGGTGCTACGTAAGCAGGCAATACCACAGAGTGAAGGCCGTGGATTGCAGTGCCTGGCAGTCAGGTGGAGCTTGGGGGTCTCCTGAAGAGATTTTCAGTGGCTCCAGCACACTGGCTGTTAAGACGCAGAATGCATGCAGCTTCCTCGCAGAAGGAGGCGAGCCCTTCTTGGCCTGGTGCGGAAATGGGATCAGTCAGTCAGTCAGCAACATTTCGTGCTCCATTTGTCCAAGAAAAAAAACCCACCTGGGGAACCAAGCCTGTGAAGAAAATACCTTCAGTGTTGCTTTAAAGACAGATTCACCAGTTGACATTAACTGTCTCCGATTCTTCATCCCTTTTTGCAGACCTTCCTTGGCAGAGACCTGCCTTTTCTCTTTGATTTGTTTTGACATCTTTTCTTTTCTGTTCCTTTTCTTTTTGCCAGTCTTGGTGCTTGAACCCAAGGCCTGGGCACTGTCCCTGAGCTTTTTTGCTGAAGGCTAGATCTAGTACTCTACCACTTGAGCCATAGCTCCACTTCCAGCTTTTTGTTGTTGTTGTTGTTTTGTTTTTTATTGCTTTTTAAATGGTTCAGTGGAATGGAGGGTCTCATAGACCTTTCTGCCCAGGCTGGCTTTGAACCATGATCCTCAGATGTCAGCCTCCTGAGTAGCTGGGATGATAGGTGTGAGCCTCCAGAAGCCGGCAACCTTCCCTTAATTTTAGAACAGTATTAGCTGTGAGTGAATATCTGCATCCTGACAGCATCTGTGCCCCTCACTGTTCAATAATCCTGATTGCAGGCAGAGCTAGGGCTGGGGTGTGCCAGGAAAGGGCCCACGGGGCCATCCACGGACCACGTTTCTTTCTCTGACTCCTGCATTCTTTTTCTTTTTCTAGGTGTAAAGTGGATATCTCTTCTCTCCCATTGAAGCAGGTCAACTGCTTGGAGCTGCCCTTAGAAAGCTGCCCGGGGTCTCTTCTGGTGTTGATCACACTTACGCCCTGTGCGGGGGTCTCCATCTCAGACCTGTGTGTCTGCCCGTTAGGAGACCCCAGTGAACGCAGGCAGATTTCCCAGCGCTACGTGAGTGCTTTGCTTTGTGACCTCATTTAACCCTCCTGTCCTCTGCCCCTCCCAACACCCAGTCTGTTCACTAAAAAAGTGCATCCAGGGAGATCTTTGTCCCAAGTTTAATTGTGTGTCTCATAAAACAAGATGTCAGGCCTAGCTAGGGGTTAATGCATTAGTCTGAAGGTGAAAGGAATATGCCTTTTGGTATTTAAAGAAAAGAGAAAAAAAAAGTATTGTGAAGTGTAGCTTTTAGGAAGTTGTATCTTTGAAGATCAGTGAAACCTTCACAGTGTTAACTCCTGCATGTATAAAGAAGAAATTATTGTTGGAATTATTATTATTATTATTGTTGTTGTTGTTTTTGTTGGTTGTGGGGCTTGCACTCTGGGCCTGGGCGCTGTCCCTGAGCAATTCAGCTCAAGGCTAGCTCTCTGCTACTCTGAGCCACTGCACCACTTGTAGTTTTCTGGTGGTTAAGTGGAGATAAGAGTCTTAGAGACCTTTGTGCCCAGGCTGGCTTTGAATTGCAATCTTCAGATCTCAGCCTCCTGAGTAGCTAGGATTACAGGTGTGAGCCACGGGCTACAGAGGACTTTTAATAGACATTAAACAAGAATATGTGCTTGAGCGTCTACACTGCTACACACACAGTGGGAGGTGCACAGGTCTTAGGGGAGGTTGAGGGAGGCACAAAGTACAGTAAACATTGTTTGTAACTTGTGTTCCCAGATGGGGATACTGGGTCATGCAGGACATTCTCAAAATAGTGACCAGGTCCAGAACCACAAATCACTCCTCTATGGCGCAGCCAAAAGCCTTGTCCTCTTTGTTTGCTTTCTGACTTTTCTAGGTACCTTTATTTGCATTCTGTTTTTTTTTTGTCTTCTCTGCAAATCAATATGTGCCTGCCATCCCTGCATGACACGTTCAAAGCAAGCGACAGGAGCGAAACAAAGATGGATCCCCATTCAATGGCTGTATCGTTCTCTGCTTCCCGAAGCTGTGGATGTATTGATTAGTTGAATAATTCTCTATCTTCAAGGGTGCAAATCCTTACTCCATGTCTCATTTTCAGCACAGAATCTGCTTGCCAGGTTGACATAGTGTGGAGTTTGGACAGAATTTATTATTGACGTTCTCTCTGATGACTCATTTCCTTAACTAGGAAATGAAAGTTTGAAGGTGAAAATGGAAACTTCCCCCCTGCAAGCTCTCCCACCAATAAGCAGAGAAATTGACGAAATCCATGGGACTTGTTTTGTATTCATAATTCATAAAGTATCAAATGGTTGCTATGAATAATGTCCTAAGATATGAGCAGTGATCATTGTAAATTGTTTGAGATACAAAGTGTGTGTGTGTGTATATGTGTGTATGCCACTCACAGGATTTGAACTCAGGGTCTCATGCTTCCATTAGGCTTTTGTGTTCATGGGTGGATTGACCATTTTATTCACGCCTCGGGATGGAGTCACGTGGACTTTTCTGTCTGTGCTACCTTTGAATCGTAATCCTCGGGGCAAAGCCTCCTGCCTACCTAGGAATGCAGGCATGAACCATCAATAATCAATCCTCTTTTTTTAAACATTTCTTCCTCCAAATTATTAAATCATTTTGGTTCAGTCCTTTTGTGTTTGCTTAGAAACTACTTGATTGATTGATTTAGGCGGAACATACAAAAGAGAAACAATATTCAGAAGTTCTTAGGTCTTCGTGCTGTAGCTCGTACCTATAATCCCATCTACTCAGGACTCTGAGATCTGAGGCTCCATGTTCAGAGCCCTTAACCACCAAAAAGCTGGCAGGGGAGCTGTGGCTCATGTGGTAGAGTGCCAGCCTTGAACAAACAAGCTCAGGGACAGTGTACAGGCCCTGAGTTCAAGCTCCAGGATTGGCACGCGCACACACACACACACACACAAATGATACATGCAAGCTAAGTGTTTAAAGAACCGGCTGAGACAAACATTAAAGAAATTCACTGTTTTATCCCTTAACCCTTACAACTGGGGTAGTATCTACATTGGGTTTCTGTTTAATCCTCTAGTCTCCATAAAGCTGATCTTAACTGGATCAGAAAAATGTTGCCTTTGAGGCAACATTTAGAAGTTGAATTAAAGAGAAAAAGAAGGGAATGGATGTTAATTCTACCCACACATTTTCCCGGTGGGATATCTCAGCTAACACCAGGGGGCGATGTTAAAAGCAGATTGCAGGCGCTTCTAATTTGTTTATTTTGAGGTTGCAGTTAATTAATTCTCAGTCAGTTTTCTTCTTAATCTGGCTGCTGTAAATGCCTAGCTGTCCTGTTGACAGGCTTCCTGTGTGCGTGCGTATGTATGTATGTAGGTGTGTGTACGTGTGCGAATTTCATACATGCATGGAATTTGGCTAGAGGAAGGGAAGACAAACCTAGCTTGTACCTCCTGTGGGATTAAAGGGGTGCTGGTACTGTCTCACTGTGACTTTCCTCTCCCATCAGTCCTTGCAGAATTCCCTGAGAGACACGAAGGATGTTGGCATTTTGCAAGTGAAGGTTCTGAAGGCGCTAGATCTCTTAGCAGCAGACTTCTCAGGTACGAAACAACAGCAGCAGAAATGACCTCTTCCCGCCCCGTATAAAAGCAAAGGGGACCAGAAGCAGGTTCAGAGATAATGCTTTGGGCAACTTGGAAGAGGCATACATTTTTTTTTAAAGGATTGTGACTGAGACCCTCTGAAAAATGATCACTTACTATTCATTAATGCGTTGCACCTGCTGTTGACTTTTTACTCATTCCGCTGGCTTTGTAGTTGCATTTTCTGAAGATATTCAATGTTTTCACTGGGCCCTTTGACACTTAAGGCAAATATTTTCCCATGTGCCTTTGACATTTTGTGGGTTTGACACCACTGGATTATATTTAGAGCTATCTAGTAACTTTCCAGAACAAACTGTTTTGCCTTCTAAGTGCTTTGCTTCTAAGTGCTCTGTCTTGAATTTATATCTGTTACTGCCCTGGGAAATGTTTTAAAGCCTCTAAGAGAACTTACTTACTACGCCTTAAACAGTATTTGTAAAAACAAAACAACAAAAACCAAACAAACCAAAAAACCTTCTTCTGCAGCTGGAGATTTTTGATCTCAAGGAGCTAACATTAATGTATTCAAAGTATTTTTCAAGCTTTGTTTACAACAGTATCCATATATGGATATTTCTTTCTATTTTATTTTGCCCGTGGTATCAGTATTGCTATATATCAATTATTTCTGGCCAATGCCTCATCTCCAAAGAGGACTTTAACAACTAAAGAGTAGAGTAACTTTAAACAAATGAAACCGACCCCAAAATAACCAAATAAGAAAAGAAGCCAAAAACAAGCAAAAACAGAATCTCAGAAAAATCCAGAACATTAGGCAGGCTTTGTTTATGGGGGTGAGAGTGTTTACAAGATCATTTTGGAGTGAAAACTCCAAAGATTCAAATATAGAAAGGGAAAAGAAGTGCTTAAAATGCAATGAAGCCATGTAGTTGGATTAAATGTCCTCGTATTTTGCCATCTCTCTATGATGACCCTTATGGTTTGAGGCAAAAGTATTAGTCAGTCGCTAACTGTGTCTTTATTCCAGAAGTGTTTTTGGGTTTTAGAATCTAGTTTCACGTGCTGTGTTTCTCCAGAGCTGTCAAGCTTCTGTGTGTGTTTTTTCAATGAGCTCCCACGCTGAAAGGCTTACTTCAGACAGTTGTAATCTAGCTTTTGGTTGTTGCTGTAGCTGAAGACAGGCTCTGTCTCTCTCTGTCTTTCTCATTATGTGTCAACGGACCATTGTCACTTGAGCCATTCCTCCACCTCTGGTATTTTGGGGGGTGATTAATTGGAGACAAGAGTCTCAAAAGACTTTTCTGTTCAGGTTGACATCAAACCATGATCAAAACTCAGTCACTTGACTAGCTGGAGATGTGGGGATAAAAAGTGAAGTGGCAGTCTGGATACGGTGAATACTTTTAAGTGGCCGGCAGTCACTACACACTAACAGGAACTCAGGCCTGATTGCCATTAGCATGATTGCTATCCATTTCTTTGGTCTACAGTCTGATGAAAAGCAAAGCACTAGCCTCCCTTGCTCCAGAATCAGAAGAGATACAGTTGATGGTGGCAGGAACATTTGAGAAATAAGTAACTGCTTACACTGTATGGCAGATGTGAAGGCCTATCTGTGTCTTCAGGTAGATGAGACATTTCACCACAGGACCTGCAGGGATGGGTTGGTTCCTGGGTTGTGCCATTAGGAGGCGCTCTTGACATATCTAAATGCACACTCAAGCTCTTCTGCCTTTGGCTGAGCTTCCCATGCATTCCACGTGCATGAATCCATGCATGTGATGGATCAGGATGGACAGAAAAACCCGGAGTGTGGGCTTCCTGGTTCTGCCAGACTTCCCTTGGCTCTCTGATACCAGCATAAGTGTTTTGAGAATTTAAACTTCAGGGTAAATGGACCTCACTTATATGTCGAACGATCCTCTCCTCATTCTTTATTATGTTTATTTCAGTGGAGTACAGTGGAGGTATGTGAAATTTCCAAGGATCTCTTCTTGATTAGTTATTGTTTACAATTTCTTTAATTTTTTGGTAATATAGAGAATACCAGTCTTGCTCCCCTCTCTAGTTCTCCAAACACTGGTTTTTTTTTTTGCTTTATTATGATTACTTTAAGTAATTGTATAAAGCATTTTTGATTCTACAGGTCAGATTGTAATGCATCTGGACCAGTGTGACCCCTTCCATTGTTCATCCCCAACTCTCAATCCCATCTCTAGCTTCAAGTTACATACCTCCATTTTAGCATGCTTTTAAAATCTACAGTTGGCTACTCTCAAATACTTGTCTTTTTTATTATTCTGTTTCTATTTCCTGCAAAAAATGAAAAAAAAAGCTCAGTGGTAGGGGAATTATCATGCTAAACTAGTTTAATCCTTGTACTTTCTATTTTTGGTAATCTGGACAACAGTCTTACGAATAAAAAATCGTTTTTGTGATCTCATCAGCTCTTTATTATACAGAAAAAAATGCTGTTCTCTGAAACTGGTGACCAAAACATGGAAATCACTAGGTACTGACTTTGCCTTCCCCAATACACACACAATGCACTGTAGAATTTTTTTTTTCTGCCCTAGATTCTGACTTTTGAATCAGTAAAAGATTAGCAATGGCTTTGAGTTGGTTTGGTAATTTCATTCTGAAGTGTAAGTCTATTTGTATCGGGAAAGAAATTCCTTGTGATTCTTATTTGCTCAGAATTTAAAACTGAATGCCCAGGTTCTTGTTGATTTTCATTGTCTGGTTTTGAAAGTCCTACCTGTGGGAATAAATCTTCTCTTAAAGATGCCATCTTTTCTAGGGGAAAACATGGCATGGGGGATTCTAGAGAATGCAGTAAAGCTGGTGATGGAATACTCTTCATATTCCCGAAACCCTTCTAGTCAGCTGAACCCAAATAAGGAACTTGTGAAAAACGATATAAATCTACATTTGGCAAGCCATCTGTTTTAACTGTCAGCCACAGAATGGGGACACTAGTCCATGTAAAAGTTGGGGCCGGATGGGGTGGGGAAAGTGTAAAAAATTTAACAGTTTTAAGTTAATGGGGCCGTGAGAGGGAATGAATTTGGCTCATTTGTGGTGTCCCATGAATTAGCATGAATCACTTTGATCGTAGTGGGTATTCTCAGGAACATCCTAATTTATTTCAGCAAATATTTCTTCTGTGCTGGGCTCTGGCGCCTGTGGACCGAATACTTACTAATTAAAACATCTCTCTGGCTGTAATCACACTACTCAGATCAAGAACAGGGTGCTGGAACTCACCCAGGGCGACTAACTGGTTGCTGTTGAAAGCCCAGCTTTCGTGATATCTCAAAGGTGAGAGGGTATTGGTGCAGGAACGCGCATTCTGCAACAAGGAAGTGGGATGTTCCAAGCAAGCCTGCAATGTGCCATCCCAAAGCCTGTAAGGGAGACATGGTTCAAGCAGCAGAGCAGGGCCAGCCTTGAGGGGAAAAAAAAATTAAGGCATAGCATCAGGGCCTTAATTTCAAACCCCCAGTAGCAGCACACATGCCCCGCCCCCCCCACCTTGCTGTTCAAGGAATACTATTCATTTTAACATACCCATGAGGAAGATTTGGCTGTTTCACATATAGGAAGAGCCTGTGACTCTCCAGTGCAAAGATCCATCCCTTCCATCTTGTTCACATCCCCCCCCACCCCAAACCTTTCAAGAGAAAAGAATCCATCCATCAAGCCTACGTAAATTCCTCGATAAGTGTCTTCATGTCTTCCTTTTCTTCTTGTGTCTCCCGGCCTGTTTATACTGTAAGCTTCATAAAGGCAGCATTTTAATGAGCTTTGATGCAATTATCTCGATGGGTCAGTGTAGGAAGTTCCTGGGAGACAAATAACTGAAGTTTATGGTGGGCAGGGGGGGGGGAACCACAGCAGGAGCCCACCTGTCCCGGGCTGTGTCTGTCCTCCATGCAGTCACCCCAGGGCCTTCATTAAAAGTGTCAGGCGGTATCCCCAGAGCAAGGGCTGATGGCGTGTCATGTTGGCGTCTCTGGAGGCGCAGTGTTGACACCTACTAATAGTCTGACAAACGGTTAAGTAGCTGTCATGGCCCAGGTTGAGGAATGGAGAATGTCATACCTGAGCACGGCGCCAGAAGCCCGCGTTCTCTTTGAATTCTCAGTGGGTGAAGAAACAGCGGCATCTGGCTTTGTACGACTCCATCTCTCCCCTGCTCATCCCACCTCCTTCCTGGGCAAAACACTTCACCACATCCCCTGTCTTTAAAGAACCAAGACTCCGAGGGTGGATAGTTTGGGTGTGTGTTAGTTTGTTCTTGACCATCTACTGTCTAGAATGCTTTTCCTGTTTAAGAGAGTTGACATTACGTACGTGTGTGTGTGTGTGTGTGTGTGTGTGTGTGTGTGTGTGTGTGTGTGTGTGTGTTCTTTGGAATATAGATGGGAAATAAGCAGCAAGGTAGGAACTTCATTTATTTTCTTTTTCAAGCTCAAAAGCTCAGACCATCTTTTATTGAATGATCCACGCGTGGGTAATATTCAAGGGCGGCAGATGTGACTTTCTAATATACTGAGATTATATATCCTCCTGACCGGTCACTTGCAGCAGGGTTTTAAGTCCAAAAGAGGCATTTCTATGCTACTCTGCATGTGTACATGGAATTCTGCAGGGTTTCTTCAGGCTTTCTGTTGGAGAAGGGTATACATATGAACCTAAAGAGAATCTAAGCAGGAAATAGAGATGACGTTCAAAATAATTTCCTCCGGCCAGTTTGAATGATCGGATACAGCCAACTTACCAGGAAGTGGAATGCCAGAACTTTTTTTTCCCTGCGGTCTCCCTGTCATTTTGGATTCCTAGACCAGCCTTCCTGCACTCTCTATCCTCTGTATAATCACTCCCCTCTTGACTTCCAGGGCCACAGCTCTTTGGGTTTTTATATATGTGGATGACAGCAGGGGCTATTTGTTCTTCTGAGTGACTTATTTCACCTCATGTCCTCCAGGCTCTTCCATGGTATTAAAAAGGGTGCAAGTACCGCTCCTTTTTCATGGCTGAGTAGATGACCCTCGTTTTCTTGATCCTTCATTTATCGATAGACATATATGTTGCATCCTTTTTTTGTTGTTTATTGGAATTAGTGCTACCATAATCATTCTGAGTCTGAGTATCTTTCAGCTTACTAATTATTTCCTCTGGCTGTGTGCCTGATCCTCTCATCTGTAACTTAATGGAGGAAGCCCCGCTCTACTTTTTGCTGTGATGGTATTCATTTAAATTTCTTCCAGCAATGTCTCCTGTGTCTCACCGGGCCTTCACAGAGGTTTGCTGGAGAAGGAACCTCACTTGCTGTCTTGCAGAAAACACACGTCCATGGTCGTCAGAGCAAGTGGCTGCCGTTTGCCTTTGGGCAAGCGTCTGTGTTCTCTTCCAACCTCTTCTTCCTTCTCTTTCCAGGAAAGAGTGACCCGTTCTGCCTGCTGGAGTTGGGAAATGACAGACTGCAGACGCACACTGTTTACAAGAACCTCAACCCGGAGTGGAACAAAGTGTTTACCTTGTAAGTGCCTTGGCCTCCGCAATTTGCAGGAGTACCTTTACGCATTTTATGCAGCCATTTTAATGGCTCAAACAATAACCTTTAAGTGGTTGTACAAAGGAGGTGCCACATCACAAAGCGGTTTATGACTACAGTCCATCGTGATCAATGTCACCCCTTCAACATTCTCACCCTCCTTTGACCCATATTTCCTTGCTTTTTCTTTTTTCTGTATCCTTCTTTCATTTTCTCCCTCCCTCCCTCCCTCCCTCCCTCCCTCCCTCCCTCCCTCCTTCCCTCCTTTCTTTCTTTCTTTTTTACTTGTATTAGGGATTGAACCCAGGACATTGCAGACACTAGGCAAGCACTTTGCCACTGAGCTATACCCCAAACCCTTACTTTTCTTGATTTTTGTGGTATAATACAATGAATTCCCTCACCCCCCCTCCTTTTTTATTTTTGCCAGTCCTGGAACTTGAATTTGGGGCCTGAGTTCTGTCCCTGGGCTTCTCTTATTCAAGGCTTGTGCTCTACAACATGAGCCACAGTGACATTTCCAGCCTTTTCTGTGTAGTTTATTAGAAATAAGAGTTTCCTGCTTTCTGAAAGCACTGCCAGTGGGCCATGACTCAAGCTTTGATTTCCACTGGGAATCTGGGTTCTGGTCAATATAAAGAAAAATATTCTTAAATATGCATGGTGAGATATTTTGTATTTCCACAATAGATTTTTAAAAAGTCAATGTCAGAAAATAGCCAGTATTATCACTGCCTTTTCAAATAAGAACTTCTTGATAATTGAAAGAAATGGATCTTTTTATTTTTCTTATTTGAAAGCTACTTTGAGGTTGTTTCCTCTTCCATCTCTTTGCTCTTGAGCTCAGAGTTCAAGAGTTTTTGTCCTTGAGTTTTGTTGTGCACAAGGCTATCCCTCTACCACTTGAGCTACAGTGCTACTTCTGGCTCTTCCTGTGTGGTACTGAAGAACTGAACCCAGGGCTTCATGCATGCTAGGCAAGCATTCTACTACTATGTCACATTTCCAGCTTATTCTTTTCTTTCATCCTTTTGGTAAATCTCTCCTTTTCATTCTTTTTTTTTCCATGTATTTTTTATTGTAATTAATAGAAAGGTTACATTACATTCGCCAGATGGAAGGTGCATTACTTCACATACATTGATACCCTTTTTTCCTGTTTCTTTAACAGTCTCAGTGGTGATTACATGCCCATTAGAAAATGTCACAGTAAAAAGTTGCCTCCTTTTTTTTTCCTCCAATGGATGTCTGAATTTTGTATGATGGAAGGCTTGGGAATACAGTCAGTTTGATTTAATTTTTGGAATTTAATTAAATGATAGTTTTATACTCAGAGGACACACAGACTTAATTAGCGAATCTGTGTTTTCAGACCTTCATGGAACAGCTTTCACGTGTATGTGTGTTTTTGTGTGTAACACTTGATATTTCTTGTTTCAGTCCAATTAAAGATATCCACGATGTTCTAGAAGTGACAGTACTTGATGAAGATGGAGATAAACCCCCTGATTTTCTTGGAAAAGTTGCCATTCCCTTGCTATCTGTAAGTTCTTTCTGTTAATCAACCATCCGTGACTCATCTTAGAGTCGACCAGTTTCGTTGGTCTAGAGTTGCTTTATTTTTGTCAGTGTGAGAAAAAAAAAATCCTGTTAGCTGTCTTCGGAAATGACTGTTTATTCCTCTCCTTTTATTACAGATATAACCAGGCATACTCTTTTCTGTGTTTGTCCAGTATTGACTTAGCCAGTCCAAACATTTTGACCAGTCTTTGAATTCACTTTGTCTTTCATTCCTTTCTATTTCATTTCAAGGAATACAGATCTAGGATTGTTTCCCCCCACAATAGAGTAAGCAAAACACACATGCATTTTTAGATACATTTTACGAAATGATTAGTTATTCATTAACACACATTGGTTCTCAGTTCAACCGTCCTGAAGTTCCATGTGTTTTTTTTTGAGTAGTGGTTTTATTTTCAAGCTCACAAAATACTTCATGTGAAAGAAAATATGGGGGTGGTTCTTTCTTGGAGAAGAAAGATGATTTGCTGTGTTCACTTAGGGCAAATTGAGAAAAGAAGAAGAACTGAATGGAAAACACTTATCAAATGGTCCAGAGGAAGCATTCATGACCTTTTTTCCAGGGGCAAAGGGGAAAGGTGGGGGACTGAATTTATTATTTAATTTGGCACTAAAGTGTATGGCTTGAACTCTTGTAAAGGCATGGATTTCAGCTTTGCATCCAGCTGTGAAACACAATTTGTTGTGGATTCATTATGCCTTCATCAGCCAGTGAGACTTTATTTCTTCCCCAAGACTTATTCTAACCCCCACCACCAAAGCTGTTTGTGTATCTTCATGGATGGAGCGCTGTGTAATTTAACCACGGGATGAGTGTAGCGTCTATACTGTTTACGGAGAGGGGACCGAGCCATACCTCTTAATATCTCTTCATCTGCTTTTGATCACTTGCTTAATTCCTCCCCAAGTTCTCATATCCCTGATGTTTCTCCATGAGTCTGCCTGGAGCATCTGTTCCCTGGTAGCGGGGCTCCTGCCAAATGCTCTGAGCCATTGGTGCTGGGCTCTGGGACTCAGAGAGAAGAGATGGTGATTTGGGATTTTCTCCCTCTTCTCCCCCTTCCCATCTCCCTCCTCCCTCCCCCCTTTTTTATTACAAATGTTGTCAGTTACTCCTGGCAGAACACATGTAACCAGAATGTGGGGTTCACTTTTAAAGAGGTCTTAAGGGATTCACAGCAGAAGCATTCTTTTACAATTATTTCCTCCTCCTTCTCTAATCTCAGTGCTCTCCCTGACACTTCCCCATGCAGTTTTGTAGACGCATCAACTTTAATACAACATTTTCTTGCTAGGTACGTATACTTGACGTCTCTTTCTTTCAAAAACATCTCTCTGTATTTGTTATAAAAGTTTTATACGTGTGATCTCTTGACAATAGCAGCCATTGACTTACGCTTCCTTCTTTCTTTTCCGTCTTTCCCTTCCCCTCATCCCTCTTTGGCAGAGCTAAGAAATGACCTCCCATTAAAATCTCATGGCTTTTCCGCTTTGACACTGGTAACCATTTGAGGCTATTCTGTTTTTCTTTCCTTTCTTTTGTTACTATGGAGGTTTCCTGTGCATCGCTGAATGCCTGGCCACCTCTCTACTCTAGAAGAGTATCACCTAACATTGCTGTGATAACCAAAGATACCCACAGACATTGCCCAAAAGGAGCCAGTACCACCCAGGGCCCAGTGTGAGGAGTGGTCACAAATGCAGTTTCCAATAGATTACTCCAAACCTTAAAGTGGACTGCTCTCCGAAAGACCAAATATGAATACAAGTAGACTCCCACTTTGGCTTTTTTTTTCCAGTATTGGTCGTAAGCTGTCCATAGATGGTTGGTCAGTCAATTCATTCGGTAAATATTGATTAGAAGTTACACTGTGTCCAACACTGTGAAGAGACAAGGTTTTAACCAGGGCTACAAGAAACTCTTCACACACAGAGCCTCTAGTATGGCTCCATGAGTCACACAGAAGGCAATGGTGGTAGGCCTGAACCAAACAAAGCAAAAGCATTGCACAGTGTTAGGGGTAGTCATATATGAGGACAAGTAGTAAGAATATCGGGAAGCTGGGACCGTTTTCTGCAGCTGGGCAGTAAAAAGGTCATAGAAAAGAGGACCCTGGAGTGGACGCTAAGGGGTGGGAGGACTGTGAGCCAGGCTAACACCTGCGGGAACGTTTAAGCAGGTCTTCAGGCTCCAGAGGTCTAAGGCTGGTCTCGACTGTCAAATTCCAGAGACAGTCAGGATGGCTAGAGTAGGAGCAAGTCAGGTGGAAAACAGCCAACAGTGGACAGGAAAGGACAGCGGGGTAGGTGGGATAAGAGAGAGATAACGTAGGGACATTTTAAAAATCAGGAGGTTGGAAGGACTTTACATTTTTTCTTGTAGTGTGGGATGGTGAACCCCAGGTTTTACGTTGAAAGAAAATGCCTGATGTGTTTTAATTTTTTTTCTACTTAAAGAGGGTATGTGAGAGCTAGAAATAGACCTCCTTTGATCTTCAAGGCAGCGTGGCATTAGAGGTTATTTTGCCCTTGGGGATTTTATGGAGCTGGCATTGGACATGGGATAGTAGGTACTGGTGGTTGAATTTTTGGTGTGGCTAATTTGATTGAGATTCATTTTTGATTTCCTGATAGATAACTCAGGGAAGGGTCAGTTCTTTCAGGGAAGGGTCAGTTCTTTCAGTGCTCTCTTCCTGGAAGTTAGCGTGGTCTACCTATGTGCAAATGAATCCATTCTACACCATGTCACATGTAGAAATGAATCTGCTTCATTTTAACTGAAGACTGTATAATGGTCAGTTGTCTCACTGGTCCTTCTCGTTTCAAATCATTCCGACTTGTAGTCTAGACAGAATGTTGTTACACCTGCCTGTGTAAACCTGTAGCTTTTTTTCTTCTTTAGTTTGTGTCTCTTGGAAGATGCACAGCTAGCAGACTCTATCTTCTTTTTTTATTTATTTTTTTTAATTTATTTTTTATTGTAATTAGTAAAAGGGTTACATGATATTTGCCAGATAGAAGGTGCATTAATTCACATACATTGATACCCTTTCACATGTCTTGGTACCCATTTCCCTCCCCCCCCACACCCTCCCACCCGTCTTGGTTTTCCCCCCTTCCCTATCAAATTTCAAATATCCAAATACAAATAAATTCAATATATCAGATAACAAAGTGAGATACTATACCAATATGAGATAACCAAGGGACAGCAAAGGAGATGAGAGACAACATAGTACATTAAGGACAACAATCATTCATTATATGGCTTTTGTTTCAATATCCTGGAGGTCCTTTCAATTAGCTTCACATTATATGGCCTTATGTATCAAGATTTTGCTCTATTGCAGATCTCTGCTAGTAGAGCCCAAGGTTTCTACTGATTATAACGAATGAGGGAAACCATTGAGCCTAAGTTCCTTTGAGGCAGACTCTATCTTCTGCACCTGATGTGGACAGAGGCATCCATTCTCTGACATCTTAAGGAGGCATTCTTTCTGGTGCCAGCTTATGGGAATGAAGGCACAGAAAGAATCCTGTATGTAGCTGGCCATGGAAGGGTAGGGATTTAGGTAGTCTGATGTCAGAAACTGAGTTACTACAGCTTCAGAGAGCCGTGCAGGCTTCCTGATACAGTGTGTGGCATGAGTTTCTGTGGGTCTCATCTTCCTGAATAGCTGGGATTATAGGCATGTGCCACCACCCTCTGGTCAGACTGACAATTCTTGAAAACCTCAGTGTTGATCAGTCCATATTCTAGGATGTACTTATCCTCTGCTAAACCTCCCTGTGGGCCTTGACGGATACTAGAATGCTAGGCCTGGGGTTCTAGAATTTTCCTTCTCTATCTAAGCCATTTCTCAGGCAGAGGAGTGGCAAAGTTTAGACAATATGCTGGTAATATGATATATTGTAGGTGTATTCATGCATATGTAAAATAGGACATGTTCTGCCCAAATACCCATGGGGAAATTTCACAGTAGATCCTAAATTACACTGTGGTTGCACTACTGTGAAAAAAATAGAATTTAAAATAATGAGAGAAACAAAGGTGGAATTACTTTGTGGGAAAGATATCCCAAGCTCCTAATGTGGATATTGAGATCTACAACGATAAACTTCTTGAAAAATTTGACAAATACTATACATAGCACCTAAGGGGAAAAAAAGCCAAAGTATTGTTCACAGGAAATTCGTATCTAGAATGGCTTTGCCATTCAACAGACATAAACATTGAAAATTAATTAAGGGCCTCAACAAAAGAAACAGTCATGAATAAAATAAATTAGGAAGGAATTTGTGAAGATAAAAAAGGACAAGGCTTGTTACTGTAGCTCAGTGGCAGAGCATTTGCCTGATAGGTGCAAAAGCACTGGGTTCACGTCCCAACAGTGAAAAAGAACATTAACCCAAGGAACACACAAAAATGAAAAGAAAAATCAAAGGGCAATAATATAGAAAACAATGGATATAATCAATCACTCCACATATTAGTTCCTTCCCTCTTCAAAGAACCAATGAAACGGACAAGCCATTTAATTACCAGGTTCATCAGAAGAGACGAGGGGAATATGTAAATTAAGAATGTACCTATAAATCTACAATTAAACACATTGGGTGGTGTGCAAGTGGTTACAAATGAATTAACTGAAGTATAGAGACTATGGAGGGCTCAGATACCATAATTTTTATTTTATTTTTTTAGAAAGACTAAGTAAGAGCCTAAACCAGTTGCTTTTGTTTCCCTCTACGTTTTGTAGTCCTAGGGGTTGAACTAAGATCTCACACTAGGCAGGCAGGGGCCCCATCCTTCAGTCAAGCCTCTATCCCTTTTTGCTTTAGCTTGTTTATTTTCTGTCAGCAAGGGTCTCTAGCTTTTTGCCCTGGTCAGCATTAGACTTTGATCTTTCTACCTCGGCGTCCAGAGTAGCTGGGATTATAACCTGGGCCCTGACGACTGCCTGGTTGTTGAGTTCGGATGTCACTGACTTTGCCTGAGAAGGCCTTGAATCATATTTACACTTCACAAGTATCTGAGATTACAGGCATCTTCCATTCTGCTGGGTTAAATATATATATATATATATTAATATATAAAAAGGTTACTGCATTTACAGTTTAAGAAGGGTTAATATTAGCTGACACAGAATAAACACTAAAACATTCAAGAATGATCACAGTTTCAAGTTTCAACCCAGCCTATCTTCTCAGCAATTTCTGCTTTGGCTTCAAAACCCTCAGAAGAAAGGTTTCCTGAATGCTCTCTTTTTCACCGGCTAATTATGCTAGAAATGAACTGTTACTCTGCTCCTGTGCAAGGCTTTTTGATTAGTCATATCGTATGTGAAAATGACAGAAAGGTCCTGGCGACGCTAGCTTTTCTGCTGATGGGTCCACCATTGTGGGGAGTCTTTCTCTCATGGTGTTTCCTAGAACAGCATGCCACTTGCCTGTGCAAATGTGAATGTGACAGTAGGGGTTGTGAGTGACTTCAGGAAGTTTGCTTTGGGAAAGTGAAGTTAGGATTTTTATTTATGACCCTTATTCTTGCACAACATGAACTCTTTCCAGATCTCATCCCAGAAAGACATTCCAAGTTAATGAGGAGGCCTCCCGTAAAGTCTTGCATTTTTTTTTTCTTTTTTACTTTGTTAGATAGGAAAGTACTCGTAAGTTTCAAGCAGCTCTCATTTCTAGAGATGAAGGTATACATATGTCATTATTCCTTCAAATATTCTTTTGATGGTGCTTACATTTTCCCATGTAACAGATGTTTTAAAACTATACACTGTGAGAGGTAATATTGAGGCTTTAAAAATGGAATTGTATTTTTATTATCTTTAGGTAGTTGTACAAAGCAGCTGCAATTTGATCTATCCGTTTATGAGTCCAACACATCTTGGGCAAGATGTCCATTATTTTAAGTATAAATAAGAAACCTAGCTTTAGGCAGGGGATGTGTGTGGTTCAATTTAATTTCCTAGCCTATAAATGCTCTCTTGGCTGAGTTTGGCAAGTTCAGGTGTTTCAGACAATCTAAGCCTGTGTTTCTGTGTTGCAGGTTGAGTCTTATAGAGCCAGTGGAAATGAAAATATTTCAAAAGACAATTTCATCTGTTGTTATTTCAGTATTTACTAACAGTTATCTCCATATACCCGTTTTTAACCCATGTCTATTTCTAACAAGTGTGTTTTCTCTTCTTCCAACCTTTCGCCACTTTCCAAGCAACATTTTACATAATGGCTTTAAAAAAAAGTAAACCTTAATATGGGTTTTGTAATAGAATCAATAATTTGGTTTTTTTTAGTTTGTATTTTGAATACTGTATAGCAATAAAAAATGGGGCATACACCCAAATATATTTATATATTTATTAGGAAATCATATTGACAGATCCAAAATAAAGTCACTAAACTCATTTATTATTTTAGCAAAAAATTAAGAATTTTGTTAGAGCTATTTTAAGAGTATGAAATTTCAATAAAAAGAAAAGATATGAACCAAGTTCCTACTTGATTTCTGCTTATGGGAACGGCAGTATCATTTGGGAATGTTGAAAGGACTTAAGGTTTTCTTGGTGGTAGTTTTCAAACTCTTTGAGACAGTATGTGTTAAGTGCTAAGCGTGGCTAGCTTAATTACATATCTCGCTTTGATGGCAGCTTTCATCTTCTAGGTGGACACTGGTTTTTGCTGACACAATGGTTAGGACATTGAGTAACAGGATATGGCCACTGACCAAATTAAAAAAGGAAAAAAAACCTCCTTTTGCTATAAAAGATTTCTTCTGTTGACCTTCCCTGTTCCTTAAGAAACCATGGAAATTTTAAGCTAGGCTTACAATGCCTGTGGGTTGAAATAAATACAATTGGATCATATTCACCTTGGCTAAGTGACGTTCAGTTTCTGTATTTATTTCTTTCAACTTTAACACCCACAATTTATTAAGTGAGACTGTGTATCGGCGTGGAAACTGCAGATCCTGTTTGGACACCGTGGAGGAAGGAAGCGGGGTCTTTACGGGGGCAGCCCTTTTCCTCTCCATCACTGGCCAGGAAGGCCATCTTTCTGTAGAAAAGCCATTCAGTTGGAGAGAGGTGGGGTGACTTCGGGAAGGAAAATGACCTCTCCCTTGTAATGTGCAATTGCTGTTTCCCCCCATGACGGATTCAACTCATTTCCCTCACTGTTTATAAGAACACGTTGTGTGAAGGCCTGTAATGACACTGATAGTTGTTTAAAATATGGCTCAGATGTCATGCTCGTGCATTTCCTAAGTTAAATGATTGATCATTACCATCCTGTGTGGAACACTTAGTCAACCCAAGTTTGCCATGGCTCTTTTAGAGTTAAAAACATGCTGCTTAAAATCTTATCTGTATAGTTAGATATGTATGTGTGTGTGTGTGTGTGTCTGTCTGTCTGCCTGCCTGCCATATATATTTACATATGTATGTATGCATCTATCTATCCATCTGTCTTATCTATATAGTATGTATGTATTATGTATGTATGCATACATCTGTCTGCCCACCTGCTTGTCTATCCGTCCATTCCATTACCATGTATAAAAATGTATGACTGTTACCAAATCTGAAAATGATTAAGCCCAGCTAATGAACTTGGCCCTCCGTGGGAATTGAATACTTTCTAAAATAGTACTGGAGTTGTTTTTCTTAGATGTAGGCTCTGTCTTCAGGTAGCTCAGTGATTAAAGATGGGACACACAGGCAGAGCGTGGACAGAGGAAGGATTTGCGTGTTAGAAGATTGGCTGGCCCTTTGGGCAGTTTCGAATGATTTTGACCTCAAGTAGAGCTAAGTTGATTGACTTATTTACTGTGCATTGTTTTTGAGAAACACGGCTCCCGGCTCCCTTTATTTAAAAAAAAGTTCCTTTATTGCCTAAAATATTTTTTAATGCTCTCTTTGGGGAATAATGTTAAAGTTAGAAAATGGCAAAGAATGTCCGCTATAACCTTTCATCCTCATTCTCCTGATGTGAGAGCATTGTAACTCTACTGTGATGCATTTGTCAAAGGCCCCTGGCGGGGATGCATTATTAATAAACTCAACTTTGGTCTTTATTTGGATTTTTGTAGCTTTTGCACTAGTTTTCTTTGCAGCTTCAGAATCTAATTCAGAGACCCACACGGCACTGAAACATCTTACCTCCCACGTCTCTTCTAATGAATGACAATTTGCTTGTCTGTGGTTTCCCTTCTCACCCCATGTCAGTCTGGAAGAAGATGGGCCAGAATTTCATAAGCTATCATTTCTGAATATGTGGAAATGTGTCACCACTGAGATGCTGAAAAGGAAAAAAACCCTTTTTGTGCAGTTTAGTCCTAATATGCACCAATCAACACACCAGTTTCGACCTGCGTAATTGTTCATTTATCTTCCTAGTGGATAAAGAACTCTAGTAATAAATGTTGATGGATTTAATATCTGCTGGATATTTGCTTCATCAGTAATCGTTCTACATTTTCTCCCTTGCCAAAATTAGCTTTAGTTATTCCATTTCAGTGACAAAGTTTGTACCAGAAGCCAGGGGTCACTGGGTAGGGGGGAGAAGGAGGAGTAGATTGCCTAACTATAAAAAACAAACAAACAAACCACTAGATCCTAACTTGAAAGCTACTACCACCCAAACCAGTAAACAAAGGTTGTACTAATATGGATTCCATCTTTTGGTTCAAACAGATTAGAGATGGGCAACCAAACTGTTATGTATTGAAGAATAAAGATTTAGAGCAAGCATTTAAAGGAGTGATTTACTTAGAAATGGATCTCATATATAATCCGGTAAGTCTTACTGGATCATCTCTTCCTAAGACAGTCCCAGCCTCAAGAAGCTTGAGTTAATTGAAGAGGTTTCAGAACTGGGAAGAGGGGATGGCAGTCTCTTAAACCTGTGCCATAAAAACCTATGCTGAACCTCCCAGATTACAAGTACCATTAGTCCTGATATGTGTGTGTGTAATATTTATATACATTCTATAATGTGTAGACTACATAAATATATAATTGCCTGAATGATGTAATCTTATATGGTATAAAATATTTATTTTATATACGAACCCTATACAATAGATGTACAATGTGAAAATAATGTACAGTACAATGTGGTATCTATTTAATCTATGATCTGCAATCTGAAGAATATAACATATAATAAATATAGTATACAATCCATTTTATATCTCTATATCCTCCAAATCTCAGTACCACTAGAACTCTGGGCACTGTCTTAAGCATGAGATATTTTATATGATCATATGCAAATAACTATTGAGCCTTTGTGGTCTTCTCCTATGCATCTCCTCCTTTAACCTCAATGAGTGAATATCTAGACACCTACATAATTTACTGTCCCATTGTATGTGTGTATGTGTAAATATATATATCTGTATTTAGCTATCTAATATATACCATACCATTGTAATACATTATATATAATATGTGCACTATGTATTATATAGTATATAATATATTAATATATATATAAATTGTATATATATTCTGCCCTTTCTAGGTCAAAGCAAGTCTGAGGACATTCACGCCCAGAGAAAAGCGCTTTGTTGAAGATAGCCGCAAGCTGTCAAAGAAGGTGAGTCTGGGTCACTCATAACTAGTCTGTCATCACAGTTTGTTACCTGGCATCAAAGTCACCCATTGTAACTTGGCTTGTTTCTCCTCCTCGCCCACCAACCCCTGTCTCCTTCCCTATTCCTTCATTTCTCTACTTCTTTGTCATTGTCCTTATCCCAGGAGAGGGTTTCAGATAGCTTACTGAGGGCACAGGGGGCAGTGGCTTATGCCTGTAATCCTAGCTACTCAGATGGATGAGATCTGAGGATCATGGTTCAAAGCCAGCCTGGGAAGAAAAGTCCAGGAGACTGTTCATCTCCAAGCAAGCAGCAAAAAAGCTAGCAGTGGAACAGTAGCTCGAGTGGGTGAGCTCTAGCCTTCAACAGATAAGCTAAGGGAAAAGTTAGGCCCTGCATTCAAAAACGATCTTCCACAAAAGGAAATCCATAGGGGAAAGAAGAAGCTGTCATGCTTGTAGGATGTTCATTTTCTAGACGCTGTTTTCTGTTTTCCATCGTGGAACACTGTGTGCTGACTTATCTTTCAGTCTCTGGGGTCCAGGGAAGGTTTCTCCTTGGTGATTGTAAAGGAAGTTCACCCAGTGCAGCTATGGGAACTGTGGTCTACAGACTCACCTAAGACTGTTCTTACGACATAGACATAGTCTAAATCTGGACCCTGTTGACATTTTCCCCCGTAAAGAATTAGCCCTGGCCTCCTTGGTCCATCATCTTCAATTCCTTTCCATTAAACAGCAAAATAAATAAATACAAATAGTGACGTTTAGGATCAGAGGAGAAAGTTTCACTTTTCTTTAATTTTTTTTGACTGTACCCTTTATAGCTTTATTCACAATCCCCCTGCCCCTTCCTTTTTTTTTAGACACACCCTAGGTTTGTCCCCACTGTCCCTCTCGAGTTGTGCAACAGAACAACATGTCCCCTTTTCCTAAGTGTTTATTACTTCCACCATTTCCTTTGGGGACAGCAGCTGTGGAGGATTCAGAGCTGTGGGATGTAAAAGTATCTTATCCTGTTGTTCCCAGAAGAGCCTCTGGGTGTGCTGAGCAAGGCTTTTTCCCTGTCTTGGAAAGAGAAAGGGCTGCATGTTTTGATTTGCCTAGCCACAGCATTGTGGGTGATATTTATTTTATGTAATCGGAGTCATTATTATTATTATTATTGTTATTATTATTACCTTTCTCTCTGTTTGCTTGAAAGTTAAAACCTGACTTAGGGTGGTTGGCTCCTCTACTTTGCAGACAAATTGAAAAGAATCTGCCTACCACTGGGAGAGAAGACATTTCCTGGGCAAAACAAGATCTCCATGTGGGGTGGCTTTGGGCTCTGAGAGCAGTGAGAGAATTGGGGATTGAAATCTCGGGGTGTGTCAGGACTCTCCTTCTGTGCTTCTCATTACTGAGCTCCCCATGAGATGTTCACAGTTCTCAGCATTGAAACGTTTGCTTTGGAGATAAATACTTCAAACTGATTAGCTATATGGCAGGTATTTTCTTTTAACCCCCCTAGGCCCTTAATTCTCACAGCCACTTGTAAGAGGAGAAGTGCTATGAACCCCATCTGGTGAGAGAGGTTAAGAGATTTGCTCAAGATTGCACAAGGAGGAAGGGGCAGGACTGAAGTTCCCTTTCAGAATTCTATTTTCTTATCCATTTCTGGACCAGCGTACTTAGAGTAATTGGGAGTTTCAGACTAACTGTTCAGTTGCCTCCGAAATGAAATGTCAACCCTCACTCGTGTTCTTATAATATAGACAACCAATCTACCCGATGTTACAGGAAGTATTGAGAGTATGTGTTTATTTTTTATGTTTTTAAATCAGATTTTGTCGAGAGATGTAGACCGGGTCAAAAGACTCTCTATGTCTATCTGGAATACGATACAGTTCCTCAAGGGCTGTTTGCAGTGGGAATCCACCTTGCGAAGCACAATAGCATTCGCGGTAAGTTTCCTTTTACATTCAACTTAGTTCATCTCCCGCGCTGTCTGGGAGATCTCATGGCATAGGAGATTGGGAAGAGATTAGTACTGGACCCTTCCCTAAGGGTGAAAGTTAACAGTGGAAATCTGGTCTTAGCAAATCCTACTCATATTCTGTTTCTTGGCACGCGTAAGGAAGCTGGCTCTGAGATATTTTTAAATAGCCAAGGCTGTCTCATCTTCTCATTTTTGATTATCTCCCTTCGCATCAGCGGCTGCCCACAGTGTCGATGGTTCCTGGAAAACCACGTGACTAAGTTATACCTAAGTTAGTCCAGTTTAGGTTTTCTGGGAGTCACATGGACGTGGGAAACTGATTCACATCCAGCCATGTGGAACTTAGCGGATGAGGACATATTTCAGTTGGACTAAATGTCACAGTGGAGAACCCACCTCTTTGTAGTATGAGGTAATAAAACCACAGACTCAAAAGAGTAAGCCACCAGAGTCTACCAGTGAGAGTCCCCAAATTGTGGAGGGTTTTCACAGATGACACAACACCGCCCTTTCACAGGCCAGGCTTTCTCTTCATTTCAAAATGGACTGACACTAAGTCAGACTGCAATGTCTACTGTGCCCTCCAGTGGTAAAGCTCACATTCTTGGTATTGTGCCATTAAGCTGTACTGAGCAGAGATTCCTGTAGGAGATAGTCTTCAAAGATGGAGGAGTGAATCTAGGTTGTAATTTCTGCATGTGACATGGATCTTCTGTCTCTATTTTCTATAATCACAATAGTCTCAGTGTTTTTGTTTTTTCCCTATCCCACAGGCATGAAACCATTATATTTCCTAGATGCAAATGAGCTACCCCATCAGGCTATTGCTGTGTCATTCTGGTGTAGAAAATTATGTATTTGATATTTCTTCTACCCTTTTGTTTGGTCACTTCAGGACCTAGAGGATCTATATTGTCTGCAGGTTTGTTCTCTCTCTCTCTCTCTCTCTCTCTCTCTCTCTCTCTCTCTCTCTCTCTCTCTCTCTCTCTCTCTCTCTCTCCCTCCCTCCCTCCCTCCCTCCCTCCCTCCCTCTGGCTGGCTGTCTTGTTCTTTGTGGTGGTACTGGGGATTAAATTCAGTCATGTTGTCATACTTGTTAGGCTGGCACTCTACCACTTGAACCATGCTTCCAGTGTCTCATTGTGTTGGTTATTTTTCTTGTAGTGTTTCACAATATGCCTGGGCTGGCGTAGGGTCTAATCTTTCTATTTGTGGCTTCCAATGATGTTGAAACAACAGGCTTGCATTACCATTCCCAGTTTTGTTTAGATGGAGTCTTGTTAACTTGTGCGTGCGTGTATGTGTGCGCGTGCAGGCGTGTGTGTGTGTGTGTGTGTGTGTGTGTGTGTGTGTGCGCGTGTGTGCGCGTGTGTGTGTGTGGTGTACTTTTTTTTGCCAGTCTTGGGGCTTGAACTCAGGGCCCGAACACTATCCTTGGGCTTTCTCAAGGTTAGAGCTCTACCACTTGAGCCACAGAACCACTTTCGGCTTTTGTTATGTATGTGGTACCCAGAAGGTGAACCAGATCTTCATGCATACTGGGCAAGCACTCTACCACTAGGCCAAATTCCCAGCCCTGTGTGTACTTCTTGATCCTTTAATCTTTGGCTGTACAAAGGTTTTCAGTTCCACAGGTCAGTTTATGAGTATTGTCCATCTCAGTCAATGTCATGTCCATTATTTTCTCTGCAGTCTATCTAGGGGAGTGTGGGGGGAGATTTGGGGTACATGGCCTCCAATGACAATCTCACCCATCTCTGACTCCCAAGTAGCTAAGATTAGACTTGTGACATGCCACATGGCAGTTTAATCTTTATTATACCTTCTTGCTGTCTAAGGTTCTTAACTATTTGGCTGCAATAATAAGGAATTTGCTAACCCACATCCTTCTTTGTGCTTCCGTTTTTTTAGCCATTTTCTTATCTTGGGTCCTCTTCAGTGGGTTGAGCTTCAATTTCTACCTCCTCAGCTTCAGTTGAATTCCCTTTTCAAAACTTTCCACGTCATAATGTTCTGTGCAATTCTGGGCAAAAGGGGAAATATGAACACAATTGGTGGCTTCTTCCAGCCAGCCGCCAGGAGGACCAGAGGATTTCCTCCTTCTCGAGTTGAGTTTCTGGCTCTGTGATTTTTTTTTTGTAAAAGAAAAACAGAGATCTGTTGCCATGGGTTTTGGAGGTGGTGGTGAGTTGGGGGTTCGGGGGGGGGGGAGGTGACAGAAATGATTAATGGGCTGCCAGTCTGATCTCAAGAAAGATTAGACGAAATGAATAGAAACAGGCTGTCCAGGAGGGAGGACTTGTAGACGGGTGGGAAGGCAACTCTGGCAGGGTTGCACTTCTTGACTGCTGTGTTCTCAGTGTGTGTCTCCACTGGACACCACCTCCTACCCCAGTCCCGAGCCAGGCGGGTAAAGGCAGGCCGCTGTGTTATGTCTTCAGATGTCTCAGGCCCACAGAAAGGGAAATGCAGCTGCTGTTCTTTTCACTGGTTTTCCAAAGCCTAGATTTTATGAAACTGCCTGTAGATAGGGGATATTTCTGTTAGGGTATCATCAAGAACGAAAACCAGAAAAAGAAAAAGGAAAAGCAATCAATTACACACGCCATACAGTCTGGCCTCTCTGTATCTGCATGTTTTCTGCATTCATACACTTAGCCCACAAAAGACTGAAAAGATTTGGGGGGAAAAAACGTGACATCTGTATTAAATAAATTTAGGCATTTCCCCACACTTGTTGTGATTCCTTAAACCAACACAGGGTTACAACTATTTACATTTCATTTACCCACAACTCATTTGCATATGCTTCATTGAAATATATGTCATGTACACACACTCATTTATCTGCACCCGAATTATGCTTACTGAAATTGTGTAGTACAGGTAATCTCGAGATAAAGCACACGGAGGGGTGTGCTAATATACATGAATACTATGTGTGGAAGCGACTGCACCTCTGGGTGTGTCGGGGTGTGCACGGGGTATCGTTGAGCCCTCCC
This sequence comes from Megascapheus bottae, assembly GCF_031878675.1. NCBI lineage: Eukaryota > Metazoa > Chordata > Mammalia > Rodentia > Geomyidae > Megascapheus > Megascapheus bottae. The sequence goes on along the minus strand of NC_143538.1, from coordinate 10,655,088 downwards.
CCAGAGATTCACAGGGCAACTGTGCATACGAGCTGTATCATTATGGGGTCTGGAGGGCAGTGGAAAAGCCCAAACATCCTCAGTATTCATCGGAAACGTCACATTCCTAGCACCTTTGTGTTGTTCCGTGGTGCCAGGTCTCAGGGTTCCAACAGCAACCTGCGGATGCCTGATTATAGGTCCTGATTGCTCTCTTCTTTGCACATTGTAGACAAACAGGCCTCCCTAGGTGGAGGATGTGTAGGAGCCCATATGTTAAAAAGAGACAGAGCTGGGATTGAAAATCCAGGCCCCACTGGCTTTAGAAAGCACACCCTTCTCCACTGGCGGATTCACAGGTGCTCCATTCCTGAGCAGAACATGCTAGTTGCTGTCTTTTGTGGCCAGACAATAAGTCTCACTCTGAGAGTTACCATTGGGATGCTTTCAATGTGCATTTAGATAGTGAGCTGAGAGGAGGAAAAGCCAGTTCCAGGATGCTTTAGCGGTTAAGACCCAGGCGTTGGGAAGGTAGAAACAACTCTCCATCACACTTACTTTAATTGCAGGTGACAGGAGCCGCAGGTGGCAGTGTTTGCCTGCTCCCTCAGCAATCCCCCACCCTCCCCTCCTCCCCCAGCAGTCATGCCTTGGCAAAGGTGCACACAGGAATTCAGCTGGCAAGTCCCACAGCCTGGCTCAAGACAGGTTTCCCAATTGGAATATGAGATTTCTGCCCCCTACTTGGTTTTATTTTATTATTATTATTTGGGGGGGGTTGTTTTTGAGAATTCTCTTAGATGAAGTAGAGTTTCTTTTAGGAAAAAAGATTTCCAAGTTGTTCAGTATCAGAGAAAGGGTATAGGGGGATTATAAAACTCAGGCACACTCTTTCAGGATATCTTACCACAATCAGCTCAAATAGATGCCTATTTCTGCTGGGAGATTCTATTCTGTCTTCCCAGCTTCTCGGTCTGGATTATTATTTGATGACCATGGAGATGAATTGATTCTCAAAAGACAGTGGTATGTGGTGATAATATTCATTGTCTGAAATATGTATGGGATTGGCTTGGGGCCTTGTGTCTCCTTTTGCTCTGATTCATTTATGTCTTGTAACTCCAAGATTGTCTCTTCACATTTCTGAAGCTTTTCTTATGATGTAAGTGAACCTTTCATTTGATAAACTGGTGTTTGCTCAACAGATGGCATCATCAGGAGGTTATTTTAAATAGCAAAGATCTCCTGGTGCTTTTGAAATGGGGCTGGCTTTATATGGTTTTTGTCTCTCTGCCAGTGTTTTCAAACCCACACCTATTACATTGAAGGAAACAAGTTTGTGAAGGCATTGATGGATTCCTTGTTTTATTAAATTTTTTAACTTGGGCATTTGATGTTAAGAAGTAATCTATATCTACTGTATATCAACAGGCATCTTCATAAAGCTATGGTTATTTTACATCTGTGAGATTTTTTTTCAAGAATTTTTTTTGAGTGTAGGGAAATGAAGTATTTATTCTTCGGTATTGACAGGGACTGTAATATGCTATGTAATTTAAGACATCAATCAACCTTCCCCTAAGATGGTTCCAAGGCTCTACTTTTATTTTTTTTAAATGACATCCTATACATACCATTTATACATCTCTTGGCTTTTGGAGGATGCTAGAGTATGAAGAAATAAAGACAAATTTCACTTTGAAATTAAAAATCAACCGCAGGAGTAGAAGCAAGCCACCTCTCCAACCCACAACAACTCTATATGTAGGTGCATTCACTTACATATAGAGAAAGAGGCAGAGGGCATTTTGAAAAGGAAAAAATAAATTGTCCCAGGGCAGATTTTTGAGAGCATTTGGAAAAGTTTGAGGATGGCGGCTGCTCGTCCAGCCTCTTGGGTTCAAAGAACATTCCGTTCTTTTGACTTGGTGCCAATGACGACTGCAGTTCCAATTTGGTCCTGAGATTGGCTCTTCTCAGGTGATCAGTACTGTTTGGGTGGCCTTTTGGTGCTTTAGATATTTGTGTGTCATCATCGCATTGAACTATTTCGCCTTACTGTAAGTTCTCGCAATGATGTATTCATAAGCAGCTTCATCTGCATTTGAGTGCATATTTTTCCCTCCCTCCCTCCCTCCCTCCCTCCCTCCCTCCCTCCCTCCCTCCCTCCCTCCCTCCCTGTCTGTCTGTCTGTCTGTCTGTCTGTCTGTCAATCTTTTTCTACCAAGGATCCAACGCAAGGCATTGTGCTTGCTAGGCAAGACACTTTGGCACTGAACCACAACCCACAGCCCTGCAGTTTTGCGGGCCAAATCCACGCTCGCTCCAAGCCATCAGGAGTGGTTATGAGGTAGAAGAGTGTTTCTGTAAGGAGCAAAAACAAAGCAGAACAACACACACACACGTTTACACGCGAGAATTTTTCATGTCTTTTAAATGTATGCACGCACATACATGCACGGATATATCGGTGCGTGTAACAGAACATGGCTAACCTGTTAGGCATTTTTTGGGGGGTTGCAACCTCCGTAAGATGACTTTCCATAGAAGGGAATACTCCATAGTATACTTCAGAAACTATTTCAAAGTTTTTATTTTTTGGTTAGTACCGTCTGGAGTGAACAATCCATCATTACATGTTGTAGTTATGATTTTTTTAACCGTGTTGACGACCATTCTATGGACAACTTCTCAGGGATGAACTAATTATGGCATTTAATGGATTTACAGTCATTTCATGAAAAGGTTGACTATTGAGAAATGTAAAGGGACACTATTACCTGTTTTAGCATGTTCTTATGTTTATATTTTCAGTCTTTGGATTATGCTTCCTTCCAGAGAGCATTATAAGTGGAAATCAACGTGATCTTTGGGACTGTGAATACCTTAGCTACCGAGCACAACCATGGGGGATTGCTGTAGTGTGTTGTTAGCTACAAAATGGCAAAGGCCCACTTTTAAATCCTTTCTGATTAGGTTAAACAGTCAAAGCTTGTTAGGAGAATGCTACAGTTAGTACATCCCTACCAGTTGGTAAAATGTAGACACTTACTTAACCCCTTCAACTTCGTCTTGCATGGCTGTCATTTTCCTGACCCTACCTAATCAGGGTGGTGTTAATTAGCAGTAAAATGACCAAAACACATCTAGCAATAGGACTCTGGGAAGAGGAAGAAGGGAGCTGGACAAATCCATGAATGAGATCAACAAGTCCTTGAATGGGGGACTCGGGGGTGGGGATAGGTTATTTCTGACTTTTACAAAATGGAATGCTTTTTCTCTTTCATCTGCTTCCATCCAAGATATCTGGATGTATGAACATTTTTGTGAGTTGCAAAAATGAAGAGACATATCTGGAAACAGGAAGGCAAGTGTGCGTGCGTGCGTGTGTGTGTGTGTGTGTGTGTGTGTGTGTGTATGTGTGTGTGTGTGTGTGTGAAAACAGTTATCACCATTCTCTGTGTAGGTTTTGACCTGTGGGAGAGCTGTGCTTTGTACTTACAGTTCTGGTTAATTTCATATTGCCTTTTCCCAACGCCCCTCCCCTTCTTTTCAGTCTGAGCTTTGTTATTTGTTTCTAAGCTGTCATTTTTATTAGTCTCCGTGGCTGATCTTTTGGGAATCCGCATCAGGTGGCATGTGAGCTGGGCTTGGCAAGCTGAAGGCCCTTTGATTGCCGTGTGGTGTAGGCGTGCTTGCCTGGGTAGCCTGTAATTAGACCCACTACAGGTGACAGTCACAAGAGAGCCCAGTAATCGTGGAGCTGCCTGAACTGATGTTTATGGAGTGCAGCCTTCTTTGTGGTCTGGTTAGGGTTTACTACAGTGCACTTGTTACCCTCTCCTTTTATCTGGAGTTTATAGAGTATTATTTATGTATCAGTATCTACAAATCTATATCTATATGGGGTTGGCTTTTTAAATAACAGATCTATTTGGGGAAAGACATCGATCTATTGGCAAATAATTCCAGATTTCAATGATACACTGAACTAATACAGGGTCAAATGAAAATCCGTTTCCAGGTGTCATCATGCAAGTCACATTCCTTCACTATGCCGAGGGGCTGACAACTTTCCTTCCTTCCTGAGTTGCTCACCGAACACAACTCCATGTATTTCTCATGGGGCTGTGAAATGACCTTCAAATTTCGGCCTAGGGCTCTTGAGATAAAGTGGATTCACGGGGTTGAGATCGGAGGCTCTCCAATGCTTGTTCAGGGTAGAAGAAGAAATGAAGCGTTGCAGGACAGCGTTCATTTTCCCCTGAATGTAGAGAAGGAAAGGATTCTCAGTCCCTTGTTCTTTTCTTAGGTGTGACTCAATCATTGTAAACTTGCGAACAATAGTTTTTTTTTTGTTCACAAGTGTGAACACATCCCATGCCCACTGATCCTGTGGGTTTATTTACTTATTTGTGTGCTGGTACTAGGACTTGAAATTAGGGCCTAACCATGAACCCTTCGCTTTTCCACACTTGGTTGGATCTGTACCATTTGAACCACACCTCTGTTTCTGATGTTTTGCTAGTTATTGGAGATTAGAATATCTCCGATTTCTCTTCTAGTACTGGCTTTGAAACTTCTTCAGTTCTCTGCCTCCTGAGTAGTTAGGACCACAGGCCAGAGACAATAGAGTCTGGTTCCTCTCTCTCTCCATTTTTTTAAAGTACCTTTTTTTCTCAGATCTTATATTTGGAAAATATTTTGTAAGTCAGTCTACAGTGGAGAGCATCTATCTCTATCTATCTATCTATCTATCTATCTATCTATCTATCTATACTGGTATTTCATATTGCTGGCCTTCTGTTAGAGTTAAGGGGCCTTCTTGAAGATTTCATAGCAATTACGATATTCCTGGCAATTATGATACCATGAAAATTTTATTATTGTCACAGTGTCACCATAAAAATGACAATGATGATAATAGCTCTTTGTGTTTTTGGAAGGTGTTTGGATTTTACTTTCTGTAAAAATGTGTCCTTAGTTTCACTTAGTTTTTGTAAACTGTTTGTTTTTGTGAACTTATTTTTGGAGCTGTCTGTGTTTAAGAAAAGAAAAAAGGTAACCAAGTATTCAGTGTCTATTTGCAGATGATGACATTTTCCCTGCTCTAGATTCATCTAGGTACAACAATTGTAAATATTTGTTAAACCATTACAAAGCCAGGGATGTTTGTTTTCTTTGGAAACTGATAAAGTCCTTATTGTAAGGAAACTTTCACATTGCAAATTTCAACATGAGAATTCAGCTTTGGGAAAAATAGGAACAATTCATTGTGTGCTCAGCTGTTCAAAACTTAGCCACTAGGACTTCGGAGGCAAAAAGCTGCCTGCTCCTCTTCTGTACAGACTGTCCTGTAGGTGGCGATAGAAACCCATAAATGACCAAAACCCCAAGGTACATTTTTTTTTTTTTTTGGTGGACTCTTTCTTGGGGATTTTTTTTTCTTTTTTATTGTAATTAGTAAAAGGGTTACATGATATTTGCCAGATAGAAGGTGCATTAATTCACATACATTGATACCCTTTCACATGTCTTGGTACCCGTTTCCCTCCCCCCCACACCCCCCACCCGTCTTGGTTTTCCCCCCTTCCCTATCAAATTTCAAATATCCAAATACAAATAAATTCAATATATCAGATAACAAAGTGAGATACTATACCAATATGAGATAATCAAGGGACAGCAAAGGAGATGAGAGACAACATAGTACATTAAGGACAACAATCATTCATTATATGGCTTTTGTTTCAATATCCTGGAGGTCCTTTCAATTAGCTTCACATTATATGTCCTTATGTATCAAGATTTTGCTCTATTGCAAATCTCTGCTAGTAGAGCCCAAGGTTTCTACTGATTATGACGAATGAGGGAAACCATTGAGCCTAAGTTCCTTTGAGTCTGGCTTACTTCACTTAATTCTTGGGGATTTTAATTTTAGCAATTTGTTGTTGTTGTTTTTAATGGATACGATAATCTATAAGTGGAAATTATTACATTTGTGTAACAATTTTTCTGTAGAATATTTTTCTTCTACGTCTTTATAAATCTCTATTCCCACATGGTCTGTAACATCCATCTATGATGGAAGGGAGAAGCAGACAGGATTTATCAAATTGGAACCTATTCCATGTTCATCAAATCAGTTTAAGTCTATTTTTTGTGGGGGGATTGGCTTTACTTGTATCTAAAGTTTGAGATGATTAGATTCAGCGTCTGTGAAATTGTTTGGTTACTTAAACATTTGTTTGTGTGTGTGTGTGTGTGTGTGTGTGTGTGTGTGTGTGTGTGTGAGAGAGAGAGAGAGAGAGAGAGAGAGAGAGAGAGAGAGAGAGAGAGAGACAGAGAGACAGAGAGACAGAGAGACAGAGAGGGGGGGTTGTATTCCATCTAGTTGTTTTCAGAGAATATCTCTTTGTTTTTGCAGCTTAAGGTTAGTTTTAATGTGCTTTGAACCACAAATTCCTTCACAGACATTCCCTGATTAATAAAGCACAACATAAAGGACTGCTTCAAAAACATTATAAAATGCATTGCATACATATATCAGTTTGATAGTTTTAATTATTGCATTTTGGACATTAGGACTCATCAAAGAAAAGTTAAAAAACTTGAGTAATTGGGAGTTTTTGTGGCCAAAGTTCAAAAGTTCTTAAATTGCTTTTTTGCATATCTATATATGTGTGTGTACATTCATTTGCCATTTTTTAAGTGTAAGTTTCAAAAATGCCAACTCTGGAGTGATTTGCTTAAGCATAAAGTTAATTTCAGCTTTCTTATTTTCTTGAAGTCTCATTTAAAAAAACCTTGCAGTGCACATTTTCGAAGGGGAACTGCCGTGATTTTGAGGAAATGTAATTATTTTGGTTTAAATGCTTTAGGCTTTAGATGTAGAGTGTTATCAGCAGATAACTGCGGTGCTGTTAAAGAAAAAAACAAATTGTGAGCATTTCAGCATTGTTTCACTTCTAAGCATCTTGCTTGGTTTTATGGTAAAGTTCAAAACCAGGGAAATCTTACAGCCTACACTGCTGAACCCATATCTTTTTGTACTAGGAGAAGGGGAGAAAAAGATAAAGACAGAAGAGAAGGAATAAGTGAGACAGAGAGAGACATACAGAGAAAAGAGAGAGGGGGGAGAGGGAGGGAGGAAGAAAAGAAGCGGGAGGAAGAAGAGAGGAGAGGAAGGAGAAGAAAAGAGAATAAATAGGAGAAAAGAGGAGAGGAGAAGTAAAAGGGGGCAGGACCCTTCTAGCCTTATTATATTCTGTTCCCACTGTTCTTTTAATTACCAGAGAGAGAGAGAGAGAGAGAGAGAGAGAGAGAGAGAGAGAGAGAGAGAGAGAGAGAGAGAGAGAGAGAGAGAGAGAGAAAGTCAGACTCCCTGAAAACCTATTTTGCAGATTTCCTCTAAAGAATATTCGGTTCTCCTGCTCTGTTAGCAGCTGACCAGAATCTAATCTATTAAAAATATGAAAGTAAGCAGTTCTTGAAAATGTTTATAATAAATGGTAGAAGCCAAGCTTCCACTGTGAGATTAGTGCTTGGAAACGGCATGTGCATCAGGAGATAGGTTATTGCCTGACCAGTTGTTCTGCAGGAGAGATGAAGATTTAAAAGCTTGCAGTGTGAGAATTTTATTGAACTTCTTCTTTTTGCCTTCCCCCGCCCCCCCCCCCAAATAATGGGCATTGCTTATCACACAAGAAGTTTCTCTCAATGGATATATTATGGAGTTTATCTTAGGAGCAAACAATAAATAAATACAAAAGCCTGGCCTGTTTGGGGGGTGGACCTTGTCCTTGCCTCATGCTTACCAAATGACCTATGACTATGAATGGGGCAGATTCACTTTAACAGGACATGCTTTGTTGCTTGGGGGAATTAAATGGAGAGGAAAAAAATCGCCATCAACAGCAACAGAAAATACCCCTTTCCTGAGTGTGGTGGTAACATTGGGACTTTGCCTTGAGTTCCGACCAGCTCTGGTAGTGGACAGACAGTAATGCCTGGTGCATGAGTGATGCCGCTGGTAAGACAGCCGGGGTGACTAACAGATCAAATGCATGGCTAAAAAGCCTTAGGGAAGCATTATGTGTCTGAGGCCTGATCTATTGTCTGGGAGTTCAGAGAGTGTTAATGCACTCTGCAAAGATTACAACTCCCCCTCTAATTGCTCAGGCACTTCCTTAAAGGATTTAAACAGTCAGGAAAGGTGAGGCTTCCTGTCACGTTTGGTCTCCTGCCTGCAGTCGCACTTTATCTGGCTTTCCATGGAGAGACCACTAACTAGATGAAGGCCCTGAGCCCTGGTCCCTTGGAGCGGGAGGAGAGAGCAAGGGAGGAGAGATGCTGTTCCCCGCTCTCTGAATGGTCTCTGAATGGTCTGCATTCCGTGGCAGGTGTCTGCACGGGGGATCCCTGGTACCTCTGTGCTCAGGAGGAGGGCTGGAGTCACCCCCACCCCTCATTCTGTCTTATGATTGGGTGACTGCCATGGTCTCTTGTCAGTGCCACCTTGCCCAGTCTAGGGTGCCGTTTGGAATGTGGGTTATTTCAGTGAAACGTGGTGGAGAATGGTGAACTTCAGCATTAACTCTGTGCTGCCTTGCAAACCAACACACACACACTCACACACTCCATAGACAGATACATACACATCACCAGCACACACACACGCATTCACACCACCATTCACACACACACACTCACAAACCACACACATATTACACATCCGTGTGTCCATACAAACACATTTCACACACATAACACTCCACACACACACACACACACAGATTCTCCCCCCTGCACATACACATACCATTCTTAGAGGTTTAGCTTGGATCGGAACAGAGATGTGATGCATGCATACATCAGACCTGTGGCAAACATGTCCTTGCACACTTCACACACTATACAAACACGTTTTGTCCAATTGCTTTGCTCTCTCTACGTGACACGTTTACTACTCTTGCTGAATCTGGATGCTGAAGGAAGCCAATTGGTCACATGCTTTACTTCTCTAATGTGGCTCTGATTCTGTCTCAGTAGTTTCTAGATGATGCGCTGAAAAAGCTAAATGTTCTTCTACAATAGCAGTTTGGAGGAAAAAAAACATTGTGTGCGTATGCGTGTGTGCACACGTGCGTGCGTGCCCTTGGTTGTTGAACCCTTAGTCTGTGTGGCCACAGGAGTGTGTATGGGACCTGCAAAGCTGCATCCTAACCACAGCCAGCCATGGGCACATCGAGGAAGGAATCTTAGAGAAGGAATGCCTCTTAGACCCACCCCAATGACAAACACAAATTGTCTATGTGGCCTGGAGCCTGCAATATAATATTTATGTGGCTTTCCAAAGAGGCCCGGGAGAATTCCTTATGATTCAAGATGGTAGTCTGAGTGAAGAGAAACAAGGATTTTTTTATTTTATTTTATTTTATTTTTTTTTTAAAGAAATCCTTGCTTGTCCCACTGGAGGGCCACACTTTTGCGCTGACGGCGAGGTATTTTACTCTCCCTGAATAAAGCTGTCAGTGGCTGCGTTATATGTGTCTCTCCAAGACTCCAAGCAGATGATGGAAACAATCGCTACAGGGAGAAACACACACACACACATGCGCGCGCGCGCACACACACACACACACACACACACACACACACACACACACACACACACACACACACACACACACACACACTCCTTCTGCTGTGTCTTTCTCTGGGATCTCCTGGCCTTGAGACTGCATGGACTATCCGTCCCTTGCACTTCTCTTATTGTGTGTTAGTTTGTACTGTGAGTAGATTCTACTGAATGTTTCATCTGTATATAAAAATTAAAAATTCAAACAAAAATCTGGCCCACGTGAAGAACAGGCCCAGTGGGCATATGGTTCATTATGCATATTCGTTTAATTACTAAAACACTCGTGATGGCTTTTCTGCCCTTGCTCGTTTTCAACTTGTAAAGTCGGATTCCTCCGATTGTACCAACAGTGGAGCCCTGAATCCTGCTCTGGAGGTGAAAAAGAAAAAGACAAGTTTGGGCTCTGAAGAGAAGACGAAGTTCACCAAAATGGATCTACCAGAAGGGAGGTAGACTGCTAGTGCCCTTGTTTTCCTTTCTTCCCTTTTCACAACGACTGCTGGCCCCGAGTGGTTCGTGCATGTGGGAACAGAAAAGTCAGGGAAGACAGTGAGGCTTTCGAGCTCCCATTCTCTCAGCCTCTCAAGTCTCTTGATGAAGCTGTCTGAACTTTTATTGGGTTGGAAGAACACTGCAAGTGACTTTAATTGATTTCTCAGGTCGCACAGGTGGTGACGCTTTAGGCGTTTCTTTACCCCTGGTGCCACTCCTAATTTGAGGCTGTGCACATAATAGCTTTATTAAAATAAAACATCTCTTGCTTTGCTGTTACTGAACATCTGTTAAAGGACCTCCTGAAACAGTTTCAGCAATCTAGGAAGACTTCCTTCTCTTGGCATCAGAGTTTGTATTTTGTTTTTAAATCCTTTATTTAAAACAGGCAAATTTCAAAAGATCTTTTCAGGATCATTGCTTTGGTTGGTTTTAATAAAAAAAAAACCCAACCACATTTATTTACTGGATTCAATTTGTGGTTGTTGGGTTTTGATGTGAACTTTTATTTGGGTGAGCAAAGGCATGCCAAAGTATTTCCACGGATGTGGCCGTGTGTGCTTCAAAATGTATTTTGGATTTCTTCTTGATTGGTAGTGATGTTTCAGTTTGGAAAGAAAACTGTGTTTTCCTGATCAGAATAATTCAAGACGTCTAAAGGCATGTGCAAGGGGGAAAGAATGGTCCATAGCTTCGAGAACAAGGATGTGGAGTTCTGCTACGAGCGCCATTTTGGTTTTTCAGTTTAAGCAAATCGAGACTCCTTGGGGGACCACTTAAGACATTCTTGATAGGATTCCTAACAGAATGGTATTTTGCTTATGAAATATCGTCTACTCAAGAATCATTATTGGAGAAAGGGCTCTCCAAATACAGCCCCTTCTTCTATTGGAAGTGGGTTGAATTGGTCCAGAGTGCTTGCCTGCTTCCTATAACCTGACTACAATTTTGCTTCTTTTATGGTAGAGATGAAGCTTGAAGTGGAGTAACATAATACGAGAACCTGCTTTATTCTACTATTGTGTTCATGCGAATTCACTGGATTTTCACTGTGCAGGGCCAATCCCACACTGTCAAAAATGAAGTTTCATCATTCTTTTTTTTTTCTTGATCTTCTCTGATACTCAAATTTCTTGGGGGAATAAACGAAGATGATAGTCACTGTATATTAGATGCATTTATTTTTCTCTCTTTTTCACGTAGTGCTTTTCAACCTTGGAAACTAGTTGGTCTGACTTTATGAGTGATGTGAGAATTTTTATTAGGCCATGGCTGATTGCTGGACTTTTTTTCAAAACCATTTCCATAAAGTCATCAAGAAATGTAAAGTATAGAGTGGCCAGAAGCATGATGCCAACATTAATGTGATGGGATTTTAATAATTGACTCACGTTTAAAAGAGAAGAAAAGAGGGAAAAACTATTTACTAAGACACTCAGGTATAAAATAGGTTATAAGCCGTTCTTTCTATTAAGAAACCCATTAGTACATTAAAAAGGGAAAATAAAAGTTAATAAAAATCTCTAGGAGAAGCCACTTGAAAACATCCAACTTTTATTTGGTATTAAGATCACATACATACATATATATAAACTTATGATATAATGTACATTTTATAATAAATTCAATCTTAATATACATGCAACTATATACGATATACATGTTACCTATATGATATATATGCTGTATGATATGTAATACATGCTAAGATTCTTTTTTCTGTGTGTGTGTGTGTGTGTGTGTGTGTGTGTGTGTGTGTCATGGGGCTTGAACTTGGCCTGGTCTCTGTCCCGGAGCTCTTCAGCTCAAGGCTGCCTCCCTACCCTTGAGCCAAGCCCCACTTCCTGTTTTCTAGAGATAAAAGTCTCAGATTCTTTTTTTGTGCCCTGGCTGGCTTTGAACCTTGATCCTCAGATTTCAGCTTCCTGAGTAGCTAGGATTACAGACGTGAGCCACTGTGCCCGGCTCATACTAAGATTCTTATATGTATACATGATTATGTATATATCACCTTAATATATATGGGATCTTATATATATATATAAAGTATATGATCATGTAATGCATATGTGCACAGTTTGAAATTTATATGCATTACTTATTTAGTCACAGATCATGAATTGAGATACATCCTCTGTACATGAATGCTTCAAAAAACTCTAAGACATAAACTATCATTTGGGCTCATTTCTACCCCCAAACTAGAACTAATAGATGGAATTTTGAATAAACATCATGTATCAACCAGGTCATCCAATGTTAGGTAATTGTACTGAAGGTAAATCCATGTAGACCCTAGGCAGAGCATTTTTTTTTTTTTTTGCAGTATGTGGAACTCACACTTAACAGATGGTTGACGATTATTGATGATTTACTGAGTCAGCAAACATTCCATATATCATGCCACCAAAGTGGAACACTAGTGGCAATGCAGAGGTTTAAATAGAGGTACAGCTTTCAAAATAGTCAAAACACAACCACTGTGCCCTCTCCGTGGTTCTGAGCTATAGTTTTCTTCAACCTCTTACAATTGTGACAGAATGAAAACTTTAAAAATATTTAGGCAGAAAGTTTTCAGTAATAAAACAATATTGCTTTGGGGTAGGAAGAGTCACAGCAGTTAAATGTAGAAATTGTCCCTTTTGGAGGGTGGTTGAATATATTAAAGGATGACATTTTCTTACTAGTGGACAGATGATAGCTACACGTCTTATTTCTTCTTTTACACTGCCTCTGAGCTCACAAGGAAGTTGAGGCTGCTCAGATTGTTTTTAATTGTATTTTTTCCGTAAAGGTGATGAATAGAGAGGTTACAGGTCCATAAGTAAGGCAATGAGTACATTTCTTGGCAATCAGTATTACTGCCTTTCTCGTTTTCTCCCACTATCCTCCCCACCCCCACTCCAGGCTGCTCAGATTTGGAAGTAATTTTTCCCAAGATTTCAGTCCTGCCACATGCTTGGCTCATCACGTGTTCTCATCTTATTTATCCTAATTAGTGTGTTTTTGGGAGGTAGGGATTGTCTGGTTTGCATGCAGTATTATAGCAACTACTCTGGCATAGGCACATGCTCTGAAACCCTGGCTTGCACTGGCCTTTGCACAAAGGAAACACACATTTCCCAGGCTGTTGGACACGGACTGCTAAGTCCAAGGAGACATTGGTTTCCTTATCTATCTATCTATCTATCTATCTATCTATCTATCTATCTATCTATCTATCTATGTATCCATCCATCCATCCATCTTGGTGCCACTCCCAAGGCTTGAACTCAGGTCTTGGATGCTGTCCCTTAGCTTTTCTGATCAAGACTAATGCTCTACCATTTGAGTCACTATTCCATTCTAGCTTTGTGGATGCTTAACGGGAGTAAGAGTCTAACGATTCAAACCTCGATTCACTGATCTCAGCTTGCCTCATAGCGTGAGCCAGAAGCAGCCAGCTCTGCTACTGTACCATTTCATCCAACGTTTATGGCATTATTTATCTTCCAATCAGGTGTTTCTGGTCACCGTCTGGAATTTTGAACTCTATATGATCCCTTTAGCATTACTCCTGCTTTTTGTCTACAATTTCATCAGACCCATGAAAGGAAGAGTCGTCAGTACCCAGGATAGCCAGGTAAGGAGAGGTTCTCGTGGTAACGGTGCTTGACTGTGCTAAACTATCATCACCACCACCAAATGTCGCTCTGGTGTTGTTTGAGCTGTGAGGAACAATCCCTAGATACCTCCCGGCACCTTCTTGACAATATCAGAGGACTGGCTGCCCTGCCCTCCTTGTCTCTTTTGACACAGGAGTCTGATGAAACCAAGAACAGCAGAGGAAAGCCTGTCCCTTATTTGATTATATTCAGACCAATGTGTTTTCTATGGTTTAATGGGAGAGAAAGAAAGTCATTGCAACTACCAATTTGGTACCTGTGGAATGGAGCCCCCTCCCCTCAGACAGAGCAGAACCCTGGCTTATTTGTGAGAACAAGAGAAACTGCTCATGGCCGAAGTCAGCCATGCTTGCTGTGCCTGCTCACCTGCAAAGGGCATGGGCCTCGCAGCTTTGTCTGGAGTTAACAGTTTCTATGAAGATGACACATAGTGTTTACAGTCGTGGCACAGTGTCCCTGAGCTTTAAAAGGGTGATGGCATGAGAGCATTATAATGGACTTTAAAAATACCAGTGCTTGTGTTCCGTTGTGAGGAAAGAAACAGCTACACGGGTATTCGAGCTGCATTTGTGCCTTGGCGGTCAATCTATACTAATAAGTTGTGGGGAATCTCTTTTCAGGAGAGCACAGACCTAGAGGAGGAGGAGGAGGAGGAGGATAAGGTATGTGAACGCGTTGGAGGGCTGGAAAGGGGCAACAGAGTCACCGATACCCAGAACAGTAAGACTGACATTGAAATCTATACCTTACGGGTATTTAGCATGGGTAGCTTGAGATTGGTTTGGAGACCAGGGAAGGAAAAAAAAAAGAGTTGAGGGTGAATCTGACAACAGTTAAATTGGGGACAGACATAGCTGGGTCAGTCTGACCCATCCACCCTCTTTTATGAGCAACTAGTTGTCACTCATAAAATTGTGGGGCAAGAACCCCACCAAAATGAAATAAAAGAGAATAATTGTAAATTTGCCTCCTTATCCCAATGGAATAGCCGTAGCATTTGTCTAATGCATCTCAGGAGTCTTTCTCTTTCAGTGGATAGATCCTGATTGTGTATCTTACTGGAAGACAGAGTGGACAGCGTTAACAGTGAGTTTGTGAGGAGGGGCTCAAGCAAGGAGTAAGGGTCCTCACAGACTCACCAAGAGGCCTCTGGCCTCCCCTTTGTGGGCAAGGGTAACCGGGGAAGTTGGAAGAATGAAGGAGAATCACTGTTTTGTTGGGTTTCGCTGTGCTCCATGGTGTGGTCAACCCATTTCCGAGCCTGTCACCTGCCCAGCTGTTGCGGCAGTGCTTAGCACTCTGTGTCTTGTGTACATCTGTCCTTTCTCTCCTCCTGGGACAGTCTCTCAAATCTACTGCTTCTGTTGTTATTACACTTGCAGACAGCCCTTCTGGAAGAAAAAAAAAAAGGGGGAAAAAAAAAGCAGAATGCCAAGTGAGATGTTTCTAGATTCCTGGGCCTGCAGTGTCTTAAAAAAAACCCCAAACCTGTGGATCTATGAGGCTAGCTTGAGACACACGGGGGAGAGGGGGAGAGGGGAAAGAGAAGGGGCAGAAAGGTAAACCATAAGAGCAAGCATTGCCGCCAAATCCTTATGCAGTAAAACTTCCGTCCGTGTCATCGAGGGTCTTAAAATTTAATTAAGTGCACCAGATGGTTCGTTCCCCTCCCCCATTGGAAGAAACCGAGTGGATTACAAGATAAATCCTATTTGTTGTGCTTCAGATGACCCTGACTTGCCAAACAAGGAAAACAAAGTTACATAGTTACCAGCAAACCTATCTTTTCTAGAGTAGAGAACATAGCCAGAGTAAGGAGGACTCCATAGGAGGGTTTCCAGAAGCTGAAGCCACTGAATCTCAGTAGTCACAACTATGTCACCTGTGTATATTCAATGCCTTCCTTGGATGGCAAGACATCTCCAATGCCTCCTCCAATCTCAGGAAACACTTCTCTCTACTGACTTGTTATGAAGAATCCAGGTTACAGGCCCAGTCAAATAGCCTTGCAGGCCAGGGAAGGTAGGAGGCAGAAGTGTGTGGTTTCTACACTCTCTTTAATCCCAGAACCAACCTGAATTCAGCCTCGTACCTTTTGGCTCATGTGTTGCTGTGTATGGAGGGAGAGTTGGTTGAATTGGCGCCCTTGTGGTGTCTTAGTCAGACTCCAGCCATGTCCTCTTTCCAGAAGTCTTGGGCTTGCTTGTCTGCCAGTCACATGTGTCTCTGGTCACGTGACTGGTCTCCCAGCCAACCAGGTTCCCTCATCCTTAATGGCTTTTCTAAAAGTCAGTTTGTAGGACTTAGTCCTGGACTAAGTCAGGGAGACAGGGTCTACTAATTAGCTTTAGTGGCCCAGATGTAATGTTATTGGCTTGAGTATAGACTCATACACTCAATGCTTGATAAAGCGTTTACTGGACTCTGAGCCAGAATGGCCGGTGCCTGGCCATAAAATTTAATGTTTTAAAACAAAACAAAATACAAAAGACTTCATTAATTGGAAGTGAGGTGCGACTGAAAAGGTCAGGCTTCAGACTGCAGGATTTTCTCTCTCCCCTTCTATCTTCTATAGTGATTTCAGGCATGGAGGATAAAACCAAATAGAGCAAAACATCACTCTTACACCTCTCTTCACTCCGGCAATTCCAAGAGCTTTGGCCAGGAGCCCAGGACACAAACCAAATATATATTTCTTATTATATCACAAAAAAATCACACTAGGAAAAATTCTCGTTTTTTTTTTTTTGTTATACCAAAGCTCAGAAATAAGATTTATCTCTGTTGGTCCAAGTTGGTTTAAATGAGCTGCCTGAGGCTCCATATACCCATTTGGGAAACTTGTGATCCGATATCTTTGGGCTGAGAAAGGAGTACTCTCAAAGGCAATGGAATACAGGGTACAGGCCCTGACCCTGAGCCTCTTCGTGCTCCAGGCTAGTACTCTACCACTTGAGCCAGAGCACCGCTTCCAGATTTTTCCTGAGTAGTTTGATATGAGAATTTCACTGACTTTCCTGCCCAGGCTGGTTTTGAACCTCGGTCCTCAGATCCCAGCCCCCTTAGTAGCTAGGATTAAAAGTATGAGCCATTGGCATTCAGTTTAGGCCATACGTTGTTGACCAGGGGTTTGTGAAGTCTCTAATCTTCTACTTAGGAGAGTTGTCTGAATACCTAGATCAGAGACTGTTGGGGCTGTGTTTTGACTTCTTCTTTGTAAGAATGATTGAGGAAATTGTCCCAGCAGTGAGGAGAGATGACCCACAGAGGTTTTTTTTGCGGTGTTCTCATGATGCTATCTGTAGTGTCCCCCTGTGACACAAAAGTTCTTCCCATTCTCCATTGTGAAGTCATGTGTGTGTATGTGTATGTGTGTGCGCTAGTACTGGCATTTGAGCTCAGAGTTAGAGTACTCTCCTCTTTTCTGTGTTAGTAAACACAGCTCCAGCACTTAAAAACCACCCCCAGTCTGAGCTTTTGCGGGTTAATTGGAGATCAGGGTTTCCTGCATTTTTCTTTCTGGACTGGCTCTGAGCTGTGATCCTCAATTCTCAGCCTTCAAAGTAGCTAGGATTACAGGCACCCAGTTAACAAGATCATTCTTAAGATGGCTTCCTTCAAGTATTCCAATATGCCTTTTTTCATAGTCATTGCATAACCACAATTATCATCATATTATCATTATTGTTATTTTCCTATGCTTATTTCGATTCCTCAATTTTCCTTTTCCATGCAATATCCTGATGGAAGCAATTAAAGCTCTTAAGTTTGTCTCCTCTTTATGGCTCTTCTGTACCTTCCATCTGATAGGGGAGATTGGCCTTAAGTTTCCCTTCTCTTCAGCTAAACCGAAGTTCAAAGTCAAGACTTCCGGAAGGCACATTCCCCAGGGGAATGGTTGTACATCATTCCGAGCCAGTGTATAGCAGCCTGATCCACTTAACATGCTCGTCCTGGGTCCTGTACCGAGAGAGACTGGAGATTTCTCACCCGGGCATTCTGTCTGGAGGCTCTTTCCCACTGGGTGCTTCTGACTTACACCTCATCTTAGACAAGCCAGACCTTGCCCCAGGGATGTGTAACACATCTGTGCCAGGAGGAACAGTGTACTAGTGATAAACACACAGCCATTTCCAGGCACCACCAGAGAAGAGAAACTCCACAATGACGCTCCTTAAATGTTAGCTCTGATCCTATCCCAGAAGTCTCTGGAAGATGAAAGCCTGTCTCTCTCTCCCTGCCCCCACCCCCTGTCTTCTTGGCTAACTTCTTCAGGACAGGAGGGCCTCCCATCATATCTGTCTCGAGTGCACAGGCCAGAACACAGTCTGGAGTCTGTCACACTTTTATTGTTGTCTGGAACAGAGATTGTTGTAAAATGACATCAGCTAGAGCTTCTTGTTCCTTCCCATTGTTGAAAGTACATGATGGTAATGTGTATTCGAAAACCACATTAGATGCCATGATTTTGTCTTTTCTTTTGTGAACTTTCAGTGATAGCATAAAAGTTTCAGGTATCTAGTGTTTTTTTTTTCTTGCTTTTGGGAGATAAAACATTCAGACTCAACTTTGAAGAGAGGCTCATGGCCCTTGTAAGAAATTGCTTGTTATGAGAATAGTTCGCTAGAGACCTCAGAACAAACAGATAATGGGTGAGTTCAGCCATGAGCAATCAGTTGACATTTTCTATTTGTATTAGATTCCATATGTGGAATCTTTCCATGTGGACCTTATTGGTACGGATGGATTACAATGAAAATCGCATTAATTTTCTACACAGTAAAGGTCAGTAATTGAAGCATGAACTAAGAAACTATTGTGTAGAGTGCTGTATCCCTCACTTGGGAAAGGTCAGACAAGACAATAATATCTTGTTTTCATTGCAGAAGGTAGGTATAAATACTTTAGAGTTTCTTTTTTTTCCAGCCTGACAATCACTAACAGAATATTTTAGCACATACTATTAACATCAGGAAGAAGGAATCATAAGGCTCTGTAGTGAAAGAGTGGAAAAAATCTACTTGTTTATTGCTGGCAGGGAAAAAAAATTCTACTTCAGAGTGTATATTGTGGCTTGGCATGTTTTTGTTCGTTTGGTTAGTTTTTTGTTTGAAACTGAGCTGCCAAAGGACTTGAACCATTATCAATGATATCACCAGTGCCTCATAGGGTTTATGAAAAAAGCAATTCTTCTCTATCAGTTATGGATTGAAAAAGAAAAACAGGTACAGAGATTTCCTCTTAAGAAGCATCTACATTGTTGGTGATTGAAGGACATTTTATAGTAAAAAGATGCGAATGGTTATAAGATGTATTTCCTATTTTCGTAACTTGAAATAAATTACCAGTAAGTTCAAGTACATCTTAAATGATCAATTTCAGCATTCATAATACCTTTTTACCTTCCTCCCAATTGATTGGTGTTCGTGTGTCTGTCTGTACATCTGGCTGTCCATGTCCATGTCCATTCATCCATACACCCACCCAGGAACCCACCCACCCATCCATAAATACATTTATTTATCTACCCTTCCACCCATCCATCTTTCCATTATCGATCTGTCGATCTGTCTATCTATCTTTCTACTGCTGGATGTCTCTCTCTGTCAATTAGCCTTTCATCTTTTGGATGAAGTAGTTAGGTCTACCATTCAGCATTTTCTAGGACCAGTCACCTGTTGCTAAGTACCAGTGTGGCATTTGGTGTCAGGAACAGATAGAACGGTGTGAAGCTCCTTAGAAATGATAGTGAGTCAACATCCAAACACCACTTATTCATTTCCCAAAGTAAAGGAACTACTTAAGAAAGAGTACAGACATCTCCTTCCATCTTTATTTGAATTCCCCATGGTACTAACTCTGTGAAAGGGAGGGAGAGAGAGGGAGAAAAAGGGAAAGAGAGGGAAGGAGAGACAGAGATTGCCTATCTACTCATATAACATACCTTAAGATACTTCCCAGTATATTAAGCAGAGAGTCCCAGAGAAAAAGTTTGATCTCACTTGTAAGAAACACCACTTGGTGTTCTTGGTTGTGACAGATGATGGAGAAGTTTCCTTGCATTAAATGCTGCCCTATTTATTTCTAATAGATATAATTCTTGAAGTTTTCAAGTTACAGGATTTTACTGTGGGTGGAATGAGGTAGAGCAAATGTATTTCCATTGTCCAAACATACTTTCTTTTGCATCTCTCTTCTGAGTAGCTAAAAATAATGTGGAGATTTGAGGCTTAAAAGGTTTGCATCCAATTCTTTTCAGAAATTTTGGGTCTTCTGTGACAAACAGAACTTCATTTTTAAGAGTGTTGGGGAGGGATGTCTTTTTTCCTCACCCAGGGTCAGTTTTTAGGAATATATCTTTGTTTTGGCACAGATAATTAATCGAAGAATGAGGGTTTTTCTAAATCAGAACATGCAGGAGAGATTTAAAGTAACATACTGATTATATAATTAATTCTCGGTTGAAAATTCATTTTGATGGTGTTAATTCTCTCCCAGAGGCTCAAAGCTAGTTTATTGCACCTACAGTATTGGGCGTGCTGGAAACTCAGGGGAGAAGCGGAGGCTTTGCAAAAGGAAAAGCTTGGCCTTCTCATTTATTCTTTATGGTGTTTGGCGTTTTTTTTAGTGAACAGCAGCTAGGTCACGCCTTAGGTGCTTTATTTAGTTCAGCTGTTTATAAAACTTAGCCAAACCAACTTGATCCTTTTGATGTCCTAGCAAAGGAGAAGATTTAGAAGCAGGTGATCTACCATGCATTCCTCTGTATCTGATTTGAGTTACAAATTTAGAGTTCTTTGTAGTTGCTGTTGTTCTTTTGCAGTCAGTGCCTCCCCTTTTTCTGTTAAAAAAACAAAAACAAACAAACAACAACAACAAAGAATCTTATCAGATTTGATTTCTGGACTTCTTCAGGTTTTTGAATGACAAGTGAAATCCCTTTTATTTTCCCAATGGGAGGAAACATCCTGGTGGAAATGATATTTAATCACTGTCCCAAAGTCCACTTGTTCAACCTGATTGGTGACCATCTCTTCTGTTTGGTTACCAACATGTAAATCATGAGCCTCTGCAAGAAAAGGAAAATACAAAGACAGGGCAACTTTCTCCATGCATCATTCTTTTCCTTGCCCTTTGCGGTGGTGGTGGCAGATGTATTGTTGTGTTTGCTAAACTGTGTTGCTACCACATCCCCTGGTTCAATCTGAGATGTGTAAATAAAAGCAGCGTGGTGCAACCAAACGATTTTTCCTACAACTCAAGGCAACAGGAGTAGACTTGTCCTGAAGATCATTTCTTTGGAGACTTAAATTAAACCCATTATTCTTTGCACCAGACAAAAGGCAGGAGAACCCTCTTCCTTTTTTTTTTCTCCTTTTTTGCCCTCTTGAAGGGGGAAGCACTTACGTTTAGGAAATGCCTGAATGAATATGGTATATGCTATGTCTTTTTTATTCACAACATATGCCACTCAGGGCAAGAATTAGGATCCACACTTTCTAGGTATTGCAACTGGGACTCAAGAGATGGTAAAAGTTTTTCTATACCCGCAGCGATGGGTAGGATCTGTTTGGGGATGTCCCCTGAGGATTTGGGTCCTGGGAACTTGCTCCCAGTGTGACAATGTTCAGGTGGCAGAACTTTCATGAGGAGGGTGAGGGTGGTTCATGGAAAACTGTTAGATCATGGTAAACTATGGGAAGTGAGTAGCTTTGTGGAATGAGTGCTTACTAGACTGGTTGTTACAAAGCAAGGGCATGCCACATTCTTGGTCCCTGCGGTGCCAGGCTGGTTCTTCTCCCATTTCTCTGCCATCCTGGAACACATCCAGAGGATCTGCAATAGCTGGTGGTATGCTCTTTCAATCCCAATCCCTGGTCCTCAATTATCTGAACCATCATCCAAATAAACCTCTTTACTTTGTATGTCACTGAGTCTCTTGGGCTATGTGATAGCCCTTACAAGTGATCTCATGCAACTTCAAAGCCAGGAGATCACTTATTTTGACCCATGAGTGGAAGATAGCATCTTTTTCTGAGGCAGATGCTACCATGCTTTGCAAACCACACACGAACGTAGTCCAAGGGCGTCGAGGTGTTTCAGAGAACAGAACTGATGACACTCTGAATCCTTACTGTGAATGCGCATATTCTCAGATACACAGTTCTTTCTCTCCTGTCTCAGTGTAGGGATTTTCCAAGTAGGTAAAATTACAGGCATGAGCCACTGGCGCCTGGTTTGAGCAGTATTTCTTAATTATGATCTACAGTGGAGTCAACGAAGGTGTTGATTTAATGACCGAGTAGCACTGAAGATGATTAAGAACAATTCTGTGAAATATTAGAAGTGAAAAGGTGACACTAAAAATTACATTCTTAAATAATCCTGGCATGGGATTCGAGACAGAGCCAACTAAAATGTCACTGTGTGGCATGGAACGTAGTCATGTGATCACGAGCAATTTATCGTTTTAATGAGCACAATTTAGATTTCTGTTTTGCTTTAAAGTAATATATGTGAAAATGAAACGGAGTAACAATAAGCTCCACTAATAAAATAAAACCAAGTTGTCATGTTTTAGACAAAAATTACATGTATTTGATTCCTTAAAAGTAAACCCAACTGGATGACAATTATTTTTTTTTAACATTAGATTATAACATGGCCCTTTGAGCGTAGCCTTTGGATTCCAAATATTCAAATTAAAGCAATGAATTCTTTCAAAACAAAAAGGGCTTTGTGGAAATAATTTATTGGTCTAGTATACTAATTTGCCGATTTTCTCTTTGCAACCAGAATTTTAATATTTGGTGTTTCATAGGCAAAAAAATCAAGCAAATAGGAAGTTTTTTATTAAGTTGAACCACATGGAAATTGGAGGTATTTTCCAAGAAATCGTTTTGACCTAAATGAGTTGCTATAGAAAAGAGGAAACCACTTTTGCCCTTTGGGTCAAATTCCCTAGTGGCTTTTCAAATGTGCCTTTTCTAACCCAGGCACTTATGGAGGAGACAGAGATGGGTTTTCACCATTGTGTTCATGAATAGATGTCAGCAGTTGGTTGAGCACAAATGAAGCCAATCTGGCTGCATATCTAATTTTTAATGCAAACTGCTTAAGAGAATTATGGGAAAGGAGGGGTGAACAATGAAGAATTGAAAACGAGGATAAAAAGTTACAAGTGTCTTGCAGGTTTGATATTGCAAGAAGAAGCCATGAGCTCAACCTTTTTCTTTCTATATTAAATAGAGGCGAAAGAAGTAGAGAATGAATTGCTAAATAAGAGAATAAATTAGTTAGCAAGAAGTCCCTGTAATCATCGTAGTCCCCCATATTTAAGAGGAAAAGGAAATAGTGCTACATTGTAGTCCAACCTTTGGTTTTGGTCTGTTTTACCAGTAGCCTCATAAACAATGACAGATAGAAGAAGAAAAATTAGTGCTTTTTTTAATATCGCCACCAAATTTGTGCTGTTCCTGAGTCTCCACCGGGCAGTGGCTAGTGTTGCATTTTATGACTCCAGTTTCATGAAGCGAAAAATGTAAGATGAATGTGATGATTTTGTCCCTCTTGGTGCACTGGGAATATGAGAGGAATCTCTGCTTCAATTTAGAAGCATTTGCTTATTAGCCTCCTGCAAGTCTAACCCAAGTAAAATCCTCTATAAGAAAGAAAATACCTGGAGTTGAGGCTTGAACATGAGCAGCCATAACCCAGAAAGAGGCAGAAGTGATGAAATTATCTAGTCCCTACTCTCGAATGATTATGTACCATGGTACAAATATTTAAAGTCTTGTATACAAATCAAAGGGGAATGCTCTTAGCAAAATTTCATTACCAAGGAAGAGTTACACGTGGAGGAAGATGAGCTTATAATCGTTTCTGCCTCAGTGTGAGAGGGCTCCAGTGCTCTTGAGATGACCTTGAGAAGAAGCAGAAGAAATATTTCAGGCTTGGCTTAGACGCTACAGAATTCTGTATGGGGAGATGCAGACCACTCACGCAGAGAAGTGAAGGCCCCGAGTTGTAGGGGTCTCGACCCGTCACCTCCTGATAACTGAGGAAGCAACCTAGGCAACTGGTGACAATAAGTACATCGATAAGTTATGATACAGATGACCTGACTCTGTTGGTCCAGTTATGACATTGTCACCTGAGTTCTGGAGAGGCATCGATCGAGTTAAATCTTGCTTCTGTCTCCCCAGGAATCGGAGAAAAAGGGGTTCATTGAGAGACTCTATATGGTCCAGGATATTGTCTCCACTGTTCAGAACATCTTGGAGGAAGTAGCATCTTTTGGAGAAAGAATTAAAAAGTAAGTCATTTGTGCGTGTTGGTCTGTGGAAAGTAGAGCAGGGGTGGGGGTGGGGAGGGGAAAATGAGGCCAGAGAATTTGCAAGGCAAACAGAAGCAGGAGTGTCTTACCAGCCTGCTTTGATGTGGGCTGGCTTGTTCTTAGGGCTTGTCAGATTCACGGTTGGGTGTCCCCTCAGAACTGGGGTGACCATATGGCTCAGTTTACATGACCTGTCTCGGGTAGCTAGTCATAGCATCCTCCTTCAGTCTCGGTCATGCCCTGGTTTGGGTGATAGATTCTGGGATGTGAAAATAAATAGGTAACCCTCTCCCTCAAGGGTGCCCTCAGAAAGCCCTTCTCATCTGAATCCCACACTGCAATACACGGCGGGGTGTGAGCTCTTTCTCTGGACGGCCCGAGGAGGGGACACAACTCGTTGTGTCATGGGGGTCTGGGCCTTGGTCCACCACCTGCAGCGATGAAGGGGTGAGTGGGACTGCAGGAAATGGGAGGCCTTTGTACTGACTCAGAGCCCGAGACTGTGCGCCCGACACAGCGAAAGGGAGGGGACCGCACATACCCCTGGCATAGAGATTGGAAATGGCTGTGTCTGGAGTTGCTATCTGTCACTCCGTCTTGAGTGGAAGGAAAAGCCACCTCATCAAAGGAGGAAGAAGGGTACGAGGAGGATGTGGAGTGGGGCACAAACCCCAGGAAGGAAGATCCTCTGATCATCTCTGAAACACAAATGTGCCCGTTGTGTGGTTGGTGGTGTTAAAGGAAATGGGTCTGAGGAGAGGAGAGGGCAGCGCGATTGAAAGAGGCTCCCAGCGTAAGAGTGCCTTGTGAGGGGCAGCTGTGCGGGGCACAGCTGTGGCAGCCATGTCTGAGCTGTGCTCTCTGCCCGTGAACAGAGGGCACTGTTGTGAACAGCTGCCCCAGGAAGGCTCACGAGTCTCAACTCCTAGGAAGTCTTTGGCCATTCATGATTGCAATGACCTTAAGCCCCTGCTGCACATTGGAGTGGGATGTCATGTGTCATTCTGTTGGAATTCTATTGTAAGAACCAGGAAAACTTTTACCCCAGTTTTGGCAACTAAACAAATAGCCTTACATAAAACCCTTTGAGCAAGTTTCGTTACTACCAATGAGGAAAGCTCTAGTGGTACTATATTGACATGGAATAAATGATGTCTTCTTTTATTTTAAATTCCCTCCCCTCCTTGAACGTTATATGGATCTCAAACATATGTCTGACATATTTAATCAGTGTATTGCAGTGAAATGGCGTGTATGTTCTGGCCTGATGGAGTAATGGCTCCAGCCCTGGATTCCTTGAGTGGTTACAGAAATCTCCAAGTAGGAGATAATGAGATTACCATAAATCTAGGAGAATAGGGAAAAATCATTCTGCCATGTGTTCCAGAGTTCAGATTAGAAATCACATCAAGTGGAGTGAGGCCAACCTGCTCTGACCAGGAGGGGAAGGAGAGAATGCCCAAGCCACGGAGATGAGGAAGCAGGTGCAAGCATGTCAAGAGCAGAGCGGGGATGAGATGATGCATTTGGTTCCATCTGAGAATAATGTGTTAGAAAGAACAACAATGAAGACAGAAAGATCAAAGAGGAGTCTAGGGCCCAGGGCCCAGGTGTAAGGAGAATATTCACAACCTTGTGTGAGAACTGTGAATGAAAGCACCAGCAGGGACAATATTATAAAAGGAAAAATACACGGGGGTGGGTCCACCCATCCATCCATGCATCCATCTACCCACCCGCCCACCCTCCTATCTGTCTGTCTGTCTATCTCTTTGTATCTGTGGGAGGAAGTCAGGAGATTCCATTTACTCCAGCCTAGGAAACGAGGAAATTAAGCATCACATTGGCCCAATCGTGAAAACGATGGGGACAGACAGGTGGAGGAGGGGGACAGACCTTTCCCTGACTGTGACTACTGCTTTGGGATGTGTGAATGATCATTTTTGCTAATCATTTCTTTCTTTACCCTTTGGTGAGCCCATCTGGTTGGATGAATGAAGGGGTAACTCTGAATATTTATTTTTTCTCTGTTTTTATTTTTTTTTCATGACTCCTTAAATCAGGCCTTCTTAAAATGTGTGGGCTTCCATTTCAGGAAAATTGATTAGTCTCTGAAATTTTCTTCTCTATATGTATGTAATATATATATATATATATATGTAGTTTTGAAGATGGGAAAGATTTGACTCTTTGCCAAGAATTTGGCTCATAATAATTTTATATTCATTCATTTAGTTTAAAGTTATTTTCTGATTCCTATTTTTATTTCTTTCTTGGCCCCAAAATATATTATTTGTTTTCCTGTCACTTTGGAGGTTTTTGTATGTCTTGTTTTCTACTTTTTGTGTTTTTCACAGAATTTTTTTATGTTCAAAAATATTGACCCACCAGTGGCCCACTTTCGTAAATTCTCCCCCGATGTTGGCAAGTAAAGTATTGGATGTATTACTGGTGCAGACACATGTATATTTGTGTATCTTTCTTTGACAGGGTCTGTTGATTGTGTTTCTAGCATTCATATTTGCACTAGCTTTGCATTTTGATTGGCTCATTCTTCTCAGTGAGACTTGTTAAAAACCTGTTGCTGTGAATTTCTCTATCCCAGCAGGTGGGGTAGTTTTTGTTTTCTATATATTTAAAGCTAAGTTATGACTTCTTAGTTTGTTAAAACTCTTCTTCTGGTGAATTGGTTTTTTAACCCATGTGAGGTAGCCTATTTAATAATACTGAAATTTCACCTGTCCTACTGGCTTATCATAGGGTCATGCCAATTTATTTTTCATGATATAGCCCTCTTCTCTAGAATTGTTTTTGTTTCAGATGTCTCTCCTTATCTAACAAGTACCCTCTTCCTATTCGCATGCATCTTCAGATTTAATGGGGTTACTAATATCTATTTAGATATAGTAGTGGGTAGATAGAAATTAAGTTTACACCATTTTTCTGCCTCCTCTTATCATCAGTTAGTTCCAGGGGATTTCATTTTGACAGGTCCATCTATACACCCAGTACACCTTTGGTCAGACTCAGCAGTTCTGTCACTCTCCTTCACCCACTTTCCATTTCCAAACCAATCTCAGCTAGGTTCCCTGCTTCATTTTTTCCCATGGATATAAACTATTGTAGCCATACACACCCCTTCTTTGTCCTTTCTGTTCACCCTTCCACATT
The DNA here is from genome assembly GCF_031878675.1 of Megascapheus bottae. Taxonomy (NCBI): domain Eukaryota; kingdom Metazoa; phylum Chordata; class Mammalia; order Rodentia; family Geomyidae; genus Megascapheus; species Megascapheus bottae. The sequence goes on along the minus strand of NC_143538.1, from coordinate 10,627,802 downwards.
CTGGGCAGAACAAATTCTACATTTCTGTCAGTCGGTTTATTTATTTATTTAGCCAATCCTGAAGCTGGAACTCAGGGCCTGGGTGCTGTCCCAGAGCCTTTTGTGCTCAAGGCTAGTGCCCTACCACTTTAGCCACAGCTCCACTTCCAGCTTTTTTTCTGAGTGGTTTATTGGAGATAAGCGTCTTAGAGACTTTTCTTGTCCAGGCTGGAACTGTGATCCTCAGATCTCAGCCTCCTGAGTAGCTAGGATTACTGGTCTGAGTCACCAGTACTCCCTGCCTGTCATTTGATTTTTAAGTGTGTGATTTTCTTCTGATAGCTAGGAATTGAAACACTCTTGTGCTACTCATTCAGTTGTCATTTAGTATCAGGATTTCCCAAAGTCTCCTGTCAACTGCTGACTTCACTTCTTCCCGAGTGTAGGAATCTTCATCTCTGTTCCTGGACCCTTAACCTGTCTGGTGTCTTTCATGTATGTGTTTTCTGAGTATTTGCCATGGATGATCTTACACTGTACTCATTTCTACAGCATTAAGATGTTTCATTCCTTAATTGGATGTCGGAATATTGTCCTCTGTCAGCATTCAAATCTTCTTGTCTTTTTGTTACCTCTTTCTTAGTTATAATCTTACCTTTCCCTCGCCATTTGTATCACTCATGCCATTTTAAGTTAGTTCTTAATACCTGAAATCTTCTTATTTTGGAACTTCCTGTCTATTTTTTCTGCTGGTTCTTATTCATAGTGGTGTGTGTGTGTGTGTGTGTGTGTGTGTGTGTGTGTGTGTGTGTAATATAATTGGGAAATCATATTTCTTAGGTTTTATTCTGGGGAGTATATTCTGATTTGCTAGTTTTGCCAGAGAGGATTGATTTTTAAGCAGGGTCATTGTGTGAAGGTCCTCTTTTATGCTTTGTCTTAATAGCTTTTGAAACTTTTCAATCTACATCGGCAGCACAACTTTGGTTGGCAACTTTACCTAGTACCAAGGTCACGGCAGGCATCGATTACCATGTCCTGGATATGACACATGGTTCCATTGCTTTAAGAAGTCTTTACCACTAGACCTTGTTTTGCCACCCATGCAGAATATCTTTGCCAGGGGGATGGGAAGTGTTGAGCATCCGGGAAATGACATGGATGTGGTTTGTTCACAGCACCTTTAACTGGACGGTCCCTTTCCTCTCGTTGCTGGCCTGCTTGATCCTGGTCATCGTTACTGTCACCTTGTATTTCGTTCCTCTGCGCTACATCGTTTTACTCTGGGGTAAGTTTGACGTGGTCTTCTTGCTAGCAGGCAATTCTGGGTAAGCATCAATTACTCATTTTTAAAGTACCACTATAAACTTTTAAATGTGCTCTCGTTGGCAATTAGACACGAGATGAAGGGAAGAAAGGCTTCCAGGACCTCCCTGAAAAGCCCAACTGTGTGAAAGATCTGTATAGATATTTACGGTCCCCTTGCATCACTGTGATCACATAAAAAGTGCAGTTGCACATGCCGTTTCCCTCCAGATTTTCCCCATCATAAATCCTCTGGAATAATACATTGCCCTGGCCCGGTAACTTTCCAGAAACACTGCGGCTCGCACAGCAAGCACACACCTGCATCTTGCCCCTGTGTATGCTGTAAAAGTAGATTTAGTTGCCCGCCAGGTTGCTCGTATTACTGGGTCTCTTCTGCAGGAAATAATAGCTAACTAACACCATACCCACATTCAGAAGCAATGGACGAGAGAGGGGACGTTTGGTGACTCCCCAAGCAGTGCTTGAAATTAGAAAGGAAGCCATTAACTGCCAGGGGGAAATGGTGTCTCCACATAAAGTTTAGTTGCTTATAAGTAAAGTGAACACCAAGCTGAAAGCATGACTGGAATAATAGGTAGGGTCCTTGTCGAGCTAATGAATGCAAGGTTTGTGAGTTCAAACCCCAGTACTAACAGAATGGGGAAGGGAGGGAACGGAAGAAGCTTTCTGTGGGACCAAATAGCAGCGAGTTCTGTGATTCTGCCGGTTCAGGCACCGTGAAGTGTCTGACCTGTTGGTTGGAGAAGCTGATGCAGCCGTTATCTGTGGCTGTTATGGTTTCTATCCTCTCAACTTTCGGACAGCTTCTCAAGTAAAGACATCTAGGGAGTCCACATAGGTGAGGGGTGGCCTTGAGATGCATTTTGAAATTTTCTGTTGGATCCCACAATGGCAATATACTCTACTGTTCTTGGCATCTCTTCCTTAGTCTCTGGGCATGCTCAGAACATGCTCGGCCCAAGGTTTCTTGTATAGAAGGGGCTTCTTCCCAATCACTCTTCTTCTATGCAGTTCTTTGGAGCTGCTTTTCCTGTATCCAGAGCTCATGACCTAATCCTTCCATCAAATGTCCACCCCCGTTTATAAATCCTAATACTGTAAATAGCAGAATTACTTGCTGCGGCTAATGGGTATAACCCTAATGACTCAGGAGGCTGAGATCTGTGGGATCACAGTTCACGGTCAACCCAGGCAAAACAGTTCATTAGACTCCACCTCCAAAATAACGGAAAGCCAGACTGCAGTCACGTCTCAAATGTAGAGCACAAGCCAAGTACACCTGAAGACCTGAGTTCAAATCCCCAAACGAATGAATAATTGTATATATTATGTGCATTGTATACTATACAGTATGTTATATACTATTATATCAATACTATTTTATAACGATTATTGTAATAATTTCACATATGCACATGAGAATGGCTTAATCTTACTACAGCTCTGAGAAATTCCTAGTCTCAACAAGGAGATCACTGTAAGGTTTGAGAAGCTAAGACAGTTTCCTCTTCAGCACTGCAATTCCCAGTGTAGGTAGACGTAGACAAGACAGAGCAGTAGTAAGTACTTGAAAAATAATTTCATTGAATGGATCTGTAGGCTAAAAGCTTATGCTGTGTATAGATAAAAATATTGTTGAAAATACCACGTCTCTTGTGTGAGAGGCTGATTCTTTTTTTAACTGTCAAGTAGGTATTAAAAAAAGTTATCTGAAAATTTCCTTAGGAAACATCTTCTGGAATTTAGAGACTTATTTGAAAGCCTTACTTCCAGGAGATATATATATATATATATATATATATATATATATATATATATATGGTTCCTTGAGATATATTATTATTTTATTTCATTTTTTTGCCAGTCCTGGGCTTGAGCTCAGGGCCTAAGCATTGTCCTTGGGCTTTCTCAAGGCTAGAGCTCTACCACTTGAGTCTCAACACTACTTCTGGCTTTTTTTTTTCTACGTATATGGTACTGAGGAATCGAACCCAGGTCTTTGTGCATGCTAGGCAAGCACTCTACCACTAGGCCAAACTCCTGGCTCCGAGATATATTATCTTTATAAACTGCTTTGCTAAATGGCAAGTCCTTTGTATATTTACTTAAAGAAAATTTAACACATGATTAAAAAATAAAATATACTATTAAAAATGATGTCTATAATTAAAACATGAAAGGAAGCATTATTTAGAAAAAAATTAAAAACATTTCGATACATGCTTTCTTTTTCTTTGGAGATTTTCCCCTTCTCCTCATACAAGCTCAGATTACCACTGCGATTTCAGTTTGCTAAGTAAGGCAGGTATAAATTCCCTAAGCTAAAATGTAGGATCCACAACTCATTTACCTTTGAATCTCCAGTTGATAACATAATCTCTGGATGTAGCAAAAACATTCAGGGTTTTACAATGAATACACGAGGCTCTTCTGTCCCACCAGAGTTACACACTCAGGGATCCTTGCCCCTTACCCTTGTAAGTACCTGATAATGAAGTGATTGTTTTTTTCCTCTGAGAGGGTTCCAGTCTTTCTCATTGATCATTTAATCTATGATCTGGGGCCATTTATGATTGTTCTCTTTTTTATCTTTTTTTCCTCCCAAATCTTATCCCTTGCATTTTTCTTCTTGGCTGTAAAAACAAGAAGAAGAAGCAAAAAACAACAAAAATGCCTGTGGACATACTAATGTCTACAACGTTGCTGGCTTGTGTGTGATTGCATATCTAACAGTGCAAACAGCCTTCATCCTTGTGTGTCACGGCAGGTTTGAAGATTACAGATTATAGAATACCCTTGCCCATAGGATCCAATGGCATTTTATCCACCCTGGAAATGACATAGGGCAGCAATTTTATTATAAAGATTTCATTTGTACTGGTAGACACTGTGTGGAAAATGAACTATGCAACTTGTGGGTGGGGATGGGAGGGAAAGGGTGACGTTCAGAAAGGAAGGTATTCTTTATTTGACTTGTATAATGATAACCCCTCTGGACGTAACCCCTCTTCAATGACAATAAAATAGTTTTATATAGAAAAAGATTTTCATTGGTGAGATATCAAGAGACAGAGGAGGGTTAAGTAATTTGCCTGAAACCACACAGCTAATCCATTGTAAAGCTCGAACTGGGGCTCAGGTTTTACTGAACCATAATCTTCGTTGCATTGTCCCATTCCTCTTTACATTAACCAAGAAGCCTATAATCTCCTGCTCACACTTGATCTCCCATAACAGATAATATGGTAGAATCACTAGAATAGTCATGATTGAGAGAACTTAAAAAAATAAGGTGTGCTTTTGAAGCATGCAATCTGAATGCCTTGTAATTTTTATTCAAAGTTTATTTTTCCCCCAAATGTAGACAGTTCCAGTGCCATTGTGGACTTCTTCTGCTTTTATTGGTGCATTTGAGCTACTGTGCAGGTTTATAATCTTCTCAGTGACTAAGAATGCAGTGTTTTGATCGGCTGTGATATTATCCCTGCCTTGCTGTTCATTGTAAAGGCTCCAGATGCACACACTATATATAATTAACAATGGGAGATATATCTTTTCTCAATACGTCTTTGTTTCCCTTCATCATTCTGCCTTGTCTGTTTTCTTTTGCCAAAAAGCCCATGCTACAATTAAATGTCTTTAGAATAACACAGTGAGAGTACTTTGGTTTAAAAGGAACGCTGGGGTGGGGTGGGGGGTTAGTCAGAAATATGAAGCTTGGAAGTGGGGGTAGAGGAGAGAAAGGCAGGGTGCAGCTTTGACTTGTCGGAAAGAGGATCATTTGTTGAGAACTCTTCCCTGGCCACCATTTACCCATGAACAATGGCTGCCCCCCATTTGCAAAGCAGATGTAAATCTGACCCCCCAAAAGAAAAGGCCCCGGGGACTGGCATTGTGTCAGGTATAATGCCATGCAGGAAGTCTAGTGTTTAGATGAAAGCAAAGTCATATTTATTGAACAAAGGGAAACATCAAACCGTGTGTGTGTGTGTGTGTGTGTGTGTGTGTGTGTTGGGAACTGTTGAACTTGAACTCCTGAGTAGGAGCCCCTCAGAGCACAACCAAGTGAAGAATTCATTCAGCGTGGTTGGAATTGACAGGACTTCGGATATGATCCTTGTTAAACAAGTACCTCGTGGCAAAACTTCCGAAGGCCACCTAATCTTTCTGCTTCTAAAACTCAACATAGAAAAGTTGACATTTGGTTAAAAAAATAATAATAAAAGGACTCTGGCTCATGAACTCCGGATAGCAGGCACACAGCTCTGAGGAGCAAGATAGCTGCTCAGGCGTGATTGAGAGGACGTTTCACCTACAGGTTAAAGCTTGGGCACAATGGGCCCAACGATCCAAGACAGAAGCTCTACAGTACATTGCCATCTTAAATGGTGGGCACCATCCTTCTAATTACCCTTGTCCTCTCTTCAGTTGGCACGCGCACGGAGGCCTGGCTAAACCTACACGTTGGTGTTGCGGTTCGTAAATGACACTTAGCAACCAGTCAGATCATTTTCCAATAATAACTTTTTTTCCCACAGTTTTCTGAAGCAAAGTCCAATCAACATGTCAAGTTCTGTTCTGGGGGGCGGGGGGAATCCTGTGAAAAAAAGTTGGAATTAGAGAGGTGGTGGTGGTGAGGGGGGGGGGATTGTTGCAGTTTGCAGTTTGTGTTTAAGAAGGAAAAGGCTTACCCTGTAACTCCCGCCCTCCCGCCGGGCAGTTCTTGGTCCTCCTTCTCCAAGCCCAGACTTGTTTTGGCTAATGAAGGCTTTTCCCCTCTGAGATGTTTGTTTTCATTGTGGAGGAGACTGCTAATCAACCATCTTCCCTCCCCCCCAAAAAAGCCAATAAGCTCCCCAGTTTTCGCATGTTTCTTGCTGCCATACTGCTGGGATTGTAATGGGGTTTTTCACAGCTGAGGAAGAGAGAGCCCCTCTTCTACTGCTCCAGCCCCTCCACCCCCAACTTCTTTCCTTCAAGGAAGAAAAAAAAAGGCTTTGTGAGTGATTTCCAATGACAGTGAGATGTGCATGACTTGAAATCTAGTCATTGTTTTCACACTAATTTTTACTCGTGAATGCTGCTCCCCCACTCATCAGGCAGATCTTTAGAGATAGACATGTTTGGTGGCTTCTATTTCTTTCTTTTTTTTTTCCAGGCATAAGTAAATTTACTAAGAAGCTTCGTAATCCCTACTCGATTGACAATAACGAGGTACTAGACTTTCTCTCCAGGGTACCATCAGATGTTCAGAAGGTATGTAGTCAATAGTTACAGCCGGGGACCCTAGCTCTGAGGCCTGGCTAACTCAGTGCTTCAGGGGCACAGGATTTTGCTTGTGTAATTGAGAACAAAGAACCGGGGTGGGGGGGAATCCCCTCCTCCAAAGGGATCAGGGAGATGGCAAGCCACACAAATCCAAACACTGGCTGTCTACAGCTTGAGATGGTGGTGAAAATTAGCCTGAGAAAAAGGTACTTAAGAAAAATCTGGAGCTCATACTGAGCTGCCATGTTGCCACTGGCTGGCTGGTGTTTCTCCCCACTCTGATTGCTGGCTTCCCTAAAGAGGATAAGATGAGCTCAAGGACTGGAATGGTGTGAGATCTGTACCTGAGGGGTGTTATTTTCTGCCTCTTCCGGGTGGCAAGCGTTTTCTGGGAAGTATGGGGACAAGAGGATTATTATTATTTTTTCTTTCTGCTTGTTTGCTTCAATTATTTTCCAGGCCTCCCCCTTTCTGTCCTCATTCCTTTAAAGTCTTGGGGATGCTGAGGGCAAAGTCCCCTCTTTTTTCTGACACACATTGTGGAAATAATGTGAGATCAATCACAAGTATTATTCACAGGTAATGGGTACTTAGTCCAACAGCGTCTCATTTTTTGTGGATAACCCGACTTAAAAGGCAACGCAGCCCTGAAGAATAGCTTGCTCGGCCGTCCTGCAGATTAGCTTGCAATCCATCTAGGAGAAGGAAGGCAGGGAGCTCTTTCTCTAATCGAGGACAGTGGTTATTGAATGGGGAGGTGGGGAGACCATGGCATGAAATCAAGGTGATCAAAGGCACAATCCTTATTATCGGAGAGAATCCCAAAGCGAGTATTGATTTGTCTTTTCATTGTGGGTTCTCCTTGAACATAACTGGTCCTCTATCCTCCTCTCCAGGTGGATTTCAGGCTCCTGGGGTCTTGGGGTTTCAGAATTCCTTCCCCTCTTAATTCCACATTCTTGGAGATTAAAATGGATGGTGACACTGTCCTCTCCCCCTTTCCCCCCTACTTTGGCTTTCATTTCCCGATATATACTTAACTGTTGAAATACATTTTACGAGGACGATTATACGTTTTCTTTTAACATGGTGGTTATACAGTTAAAGTTAACCTGGGCTCGGCTTTGCATGAATGATAGCTTGACCTACATGCCATCGTCTTGTCCCCTAAGGGACTGTCACACTAGAAAGAATAGTATTTTGTTTTGTTTTGTTTGTAAACCTTGGCATTTATCTGCTTTTGGCCAATGGTGGCCTATCTCCTGATTGGACATAATGTCCTTGGGGAGAAATTTGGCACAAATGCTAACAATAGTAACTACATGTGGCCTGTAATGCAATAGCTTACATCAGTGCATTCTGCTGCCAGCCCGTGGAAGCCACACAGCCAAGCAATCTGTTGGTACTGTACCATCACAGGGGTCTCAGTGTGAGTTTCCGGCTATATCCTTGAAGAACAGAAGTTTCCATTGAGCCCCTTGTAGGACTGTCTATGCAGGGTTAAGAACCAGCCTGGGGAGTGATCTTCCAGCTGGGAATTGGCTTGACTACAGAGCTAATCAACAAAAAGAGCATTTGCAGGGAGATGAGGACACGACAGGCTTCCTGCCACGCGAAGGGTGCATTCTAATAGTGCCATGATTCTGCGCCACAGGGGACTCACCAAATGCCTCAGATGTTTTAGCCATTGTATTGTACATGAAATTAATTTCTTTTTAAAGAGAAATTTATAGAAGTCTGGGGACCCTGTATCAATTTCTGCCATTCCTTTTCCCCTCTTCTGGAAAATAAAAGTCTAATTGGCTGAGATTTTAGGTATTATTTTTAAATGAATAAATCTCCGTATGTTGTGTGTCATAGACGAAGATAAACATTCCCGAGGGGCAGTCATTAAACTTCCTTATGGTTGAAAATTGGCACATGGTGTGAAACTTAGATCATCTGTCTGTGGCCAGTGCAGGTAGAATTCCATACGTCTCATTAGGAAGGAGTGGGGGGGGGGGGAATGTCTGCTTTTGATATTTTGGGTTTCAAGAAATGATGCATGCCTTTTCAAATCCTTCCTGCAATTAATTCGCCTTCTCCGGCCTCCCAGCCTCTCCCCATCCCATGTTCTTGTGTTTAGAAAAATGATTCATTACCTTTGACCCTTCCTCCCTTTGCCTTGGGGAGCCATTAACACACTGGTGGTAAGCTAGGGTTACCCAACTGCCGGCTTCACGGCTGCGTGTTTTCACAGGTGCAGTATGCAGAACTGAAACCCGGCGGCAGCCAGAGTCCCTTTCGGAAGAAGCGTAGCACTGTCTAGAATGCAAGCACATGCCGGGGTGTCCAAAAGAACTGAAGCCCCCTGAGAGACACGTGGCTTCTCGAGTGGCACAGCATGCACTGGCTTGAAGAAAGAACTGAGGGATAGCAAGAGACCCATATGGGTTCCAGAATAATTCTGACTACTCCCTCCACCACCTTTCCTCCCGCTGATTCTCATTACCATCTTTTTATTCCCAGCTGGGTATCATGGCATACAACTGTCATCTCAGCTCTGGGGGAGGCCGAAGAAAGATGAGGATGGAGAGATCAAAATCAATTTGAACTACGTGCTGGATGCCAGGCTAGGCTGACCGAGCGACACAGTGATAGCCTGCCTCAAAAACAGGGTCGTCAACCCCATTCTCCGCCCCGCCCCCATACTTCTTATAGATCATCCCTCTAAGGTTTCCCCCATTTGGTGGGTCTTTGGTAACCATCCTCGATCCTGAGCATATATAACAGAGAAAACAAGTTCATCGCCTTCCTGAGAGAACCCCAATTCTTTGTGAGGGAGACTTGCCAGTGGTGATAATTCAGGACATGTGTAGACATGGTGCTGGAAGCCTCCCGAGGTCTCAAGGGACCAGTGATGTGTTTTTTGTTTTTATTTTTTTTTCTGCGAAAATTTTGTTGCCTTAAACGATGCCAAATCTCCTGACATTATTGCCTATCTCCAAAAACAATATCTCACCATTGGGTTACAGAAGGGCACTTATGCGCTGAGAAAATCCCGAGAGGATTTAGATAGCTAAATGGAAAAGACCGAGCAAGGAGGCTTCTTACTTACATGTAACCATTAGAGTCAACCAGACGTTCTGAGGAGACTGTGAACATATCCTGGATATCCATTTTTGCTCCTCTATGGTCAAGATAAGCTATATACAATAAAAAAAAATCTGTTTTAAAGCCCAACTTGTAAGAATGATCCCATCCTGAAGTTTTCTTTTGCTTGTATCTAACTTATGCACATACCCATTTCCACAGTCTGCACTCCCCCCCCCCCCCACAAAATCGCAACTTTGTGCATATATGGAATATAAACGATTATCTGTGTTCAAATGATATTTAATCTTGAATGAATTACGTTATATGTGCAGTTTTCTATCTGTGTATGTATTGTAAAGTTGAGGTAAAAAGATCCAATTTAATAGTGACTTTGTGCTGTGTGTGGGGTTTTTTTTGTTGTTGTTTTCTTTTGTCTCTGGGTTGTAATTTAATAATATTCAAACAAAATGTTTATGAGAAAAAGCCAATGATTCTGAACCTTATCTCGCGTCTTATTTTTTTCACCATATTTTATCTTTGTAGGCTTCTTTCTGGAAGAGCCAGATTTCTGCATGATTTGATTTTCTTCCAGTTAATGAAGCTGGCTTGAAAGAGAGCCTTATAACTCTCTTAGTTGTATGTATAACAGATACCCAAGAAAACTCTTTTGTTGAACCAGTTACTCAGTCTTCTGGGTAAACAATGCTTCATTGTCCTCCAAATTATCACCCAGCTTATCATAGTCTGTCATTTTGTAAGGACATAAGTCTGATATATATATATATATATATATATATTTATATGCATATCAGCTGACATATGAGATCCGATTGCTCATTTGAATAAAAACTCTCCAGGAGCAAAAATAACCCCTTATTTATTTTAAGATGAAGCTGCTACCTTATTATTGTTCTTTTGCTGTAGAATTTCAAAATGAAATTTTCCCCATGGGAAAGCAAAGTATCCTTAGCTAGGATTTACTCCCTCCTTCATCCAACAGAAATTGTCAGCACTGAAAGTTTTGGGGCACGAGAGACCAGCTGTGAGGGGTGGACGAGCTAGATGGAATCAACCTCAGTAAACATGAGATGGAAACAATTATTGATTAAGAGAGATGGTCCATGCTCAAAGTTGAAAATGAACTGTCAGATGAGGGGGAACCAAGTGGCTCCTGGAATCCTGGGAGATACGCTGAAAACCAAAGATACTACCTATCCTTGTAATGCATATCCCTGTTGCCTCTTTAACAAAGTACACCAAAGTTGGACTCTGGACTTTAAGGTCAGGTAGCAAAAGCTGGTGTGAATTTTTTTTCCTCCTATGAATTCCATGTGGAGAAAGGATTTATATTCTGTCTACTCGGAGCATTTTTTAAAAATTACATGGAGAACTTTCAAGGTTTCTTGAATGACAAGAAGTTGTGATGGCATGTATCTGTTTCCTAATTTGAGGGTGATGGAGGGAGAATCCTGGTATTAGGCTAGCCTGCAAAGAATCCATTAGGAAATAATTGGCAAAAGTACAATGGGCTAGTGCTGTGACTTCAGATTTAGAGCAATTGTGTAGAATACACAAGACCATGACTTCAAATCCCAGTACCACAAATAAAGACGTGGTAAAATTCAAGAGTTATAAAATTCAGTAGACTAAAGTTTCGATATGCTGAATGCAGTTCTGATCATTACCTTTTGTCCTCAAAAATTGACCAGGTGATTCTAGGATTATATGGAAATACAAGAGTTGGAGGAAGTACAAGGAATACTGCATCAGCTGTACCCTAGCAAATGTCAAGATTTATGAATAAGGTATTATAACTGAGACAGTGCGGGTACTGGTGCAAGAATAGCCTAAACATCAAAGGAGTAGGAAAAACTGGAAGCAACAGATTCTTGTATCTTGCAAACTGCAGGTTAATTTGTTTCACAGTTATTTGCAGGCATAGGGACAAAAACTTTTTGTACTGACATACTTTAGTACTTTCCTTACATATATTAATACCTTCCTTATGCCATAGACAAATCTGGATTCCCTATAATAGCAGATCCGAAAGAAGAAAAATAAAGATTTCAGAAAAAAAGATTTTTACATATAGGTAACAAGCGAAGATTTCAAATGAGACATAATTTAAAAAATTGTATCTTCTAGAGAATAAAATACAAATCAACAACATGTAAATTATACAAGTTAGTGAAATAATGCACCCCTAAATCCCCCAATAGGTGATAGAAGAAATTAAAAAGACAAAAAAATTGCTAGATAAATGATCTATTAAAATGACAAATCCTGCTATAAAACTTCAGACCAGGTAAATGGATTGGTTTAGAGAATCTTCTTTCTGGATTCTGGCTACAACTGGATTGTAGTAATAGATCCTGTTAATAATTTGCTTCTATTAATTATATTGCAATCATTAAGTTGCATTACTTTAGCTCATACTAGGAAATATGTCAGAACAGGGGAAACCATGAAGCTGGTAACTGCATAATAATAGAAATACTTGTGATTTGTAGCCTTGGACCTTTGCTCAACACTGAACAGCAGTCAGGATTTCTTTTCTTCCTGACTCTGGCTTGTGTTGTTGGTTAGAGAGTAGTGCCCGACACAGTCTGGTATGGAGGTATTAGGTGTGAATTCCCGGGAATGTCTGGACACTCCTCAGCACACTGACCAAAGGTTCATTTAAGGAATTCATCATGTTTTAATAGGTTTGTTTAGTGTATTTTTTTAAATCAGTGAAAGAAGTAGTTTTGCTTGTTTATAGCTGTGGGAATCAAGGCCAAGGCCTCACATAGGCCAGGTAAAACGCTCTACCACAGAGCTATAATACCATCTCAAGGAGAAGGTGGATTTTAATTATTTAACCTTATTGTAATAATGTCATAGCACTTGTGTATTGAAATATTATCTTGTGTATCGATATGTACAGCTGTCACATCTGCCTCTTGCTGAATAATAATAATAATAATAGAGCTATGTAAAATAGTTCTGACATTATACCCAATTTATGGCTGTGGAATCTAGGGCGCAGATGGTTAAAGGATATTGTTCAAGGACTTATGCAAGTAAGTAGCAGAGCAGAGCTTCAAACTCAACTTGTCTTGCTTTGGGCCTCAACTTGTTTCAGGAATGCCGCTGCCAGTTTCAGAAGAGATTCGACAATATGCCTTTGTGTAAACTCTTTGCGAATCTCTCTGTATTCAACACGTGCTTTTTGTAGACCCGGACAATGCCAAACCAAAGCTATCCAGGAATCACAAATGACACACAAGGTCCCCTTGTCTACTCTTGAACTTTTCTATTTCAGCACTTCTTCCCATTCTGTTCATCTGTACACATGCCCACAACCCTTCTCTACAGTGACTCTCCCCTCGTTCTCTTAATTTGCACTGGGTTATCCTCTGTGTATATTTTACCATTCTTTCTCTCACAAACTTCATGCCTAGGGTGGCATTAAACCATGGCCTTCCCAAACCCAGCCTTCCAGCCATGTGGGGAAGTTGGTGGGGGTGGAGGGTGAGGAGAGAACAGACTTGAGCCACTCATGCTTGGTTCTGTATCTTTTAAAGATCTGCGAGCTTCGTGGGGAAGATCCACGGCAACTTTATTTCTTAGTTCTTTGGGAAAATGTAAACTCTCCTTCTTACCTAAATGACAAGCCAGTGAAGTCAGTTTTCAGACATTGCAGCTCACTAAATATTATTAATGAGGAGAGTGCCAGAAGTGTTAGGTGGAAACTTGAGGAAAAGTCAGTAGCATCACGTTGCATTTATCACTGCCTGTTTGGCTCTGTGTATTTCTTTCTTTCATTCATTCTTTTTTTTTTTTTTTTTGGTATTCTCCATGCATTGTTAACGGTGATTGTCATGTAATTAAATCACGGCTCATCACCAGAGCCTGTTTTTATGCTGAGATAAGCATCTAAAGTTGTCTGCAGGATCCCCAGATCAATAAAGAGGTTCCCAGTTGGATTCCACAGGGGTTGGGGTTGAGCAGGGCACTAGAATTAATTAGGAATGATTTTCTCTTTTTCTTTCCACTTTCAATATACTTTTAATTGTTTTTCCATTTTCAATGGGCTCTATACCAACCGCCTACCTTTTTTAAAAATTCTAGGCTGACAGATGGTCCTGTACAGAGATCTCAATCCCTTCCATTTTGTAAATCAGACCCTTCAACTTCATTTAACACCAGCGTTCCCCGGGTTTTGTGCCTATCTGAGGAACTTCAGAAGTATGATGTGTTTTCGGAGACCTGTGTGAGCGTTCACATGTTGCCTAAAGTGCAAAGAAACCTGGATCAAACTGAAATTTAAGAGACGGAACAAGACCTCCTTGAGCTCAGTGATAGAAAGAGACAGAAGGAGTGAGGGAGGGATGAAAGGAGAGACGGGTTTTGGAGGGAAGGAGGCATCTTGAGTGGAAGCAGCATAGATGCACATGGAAAGGGATATTCTCATGGAGACGGCCATGCTTGTTTTCTGGGGGTGGGCAGACAGCATGGCAGATCTTGGGTGCAGAAGTAAGGTACCTCCCAGGGCCCTGACACTGAAGAGAGCTCGTAGGTGCCTCAGAAGTGCTCAGGATAGATAGGGCTCAGTGGTGAGTCTCACATGCCTGCTTCATTTGATCTTTTCCATAACATGACCCACCTGCTGCTTGACTTTATCATTTACATTAGGAACACTTGACTTTATCGTGCTTTTCTGACCTCAGTTACTTTTTTGAGAGAGAGATTTTTCACAGTATTAAGGAATCACGCAGCTCTTCGTGTGTGTGTGTGTGTGTACACACGCATGATGTAGTGATTTGAACTTAGGGCCTGCTGTTTTGCTTGGTCTTTTCTGCACAAGGCTGATGCTCTACCACTTGAAGCACAGCAACACTTCTGGCTTTTTGCTGGTTCACGGGTATTAAGAGAGTGTCATGGATTTTCCTGCTGGAGCTGGATTCAAATCACGATGCTCAGATCCCATCCTCCTGAGTAGCGAGAAGTCCTCTGACTTCTTAGCCATTCTCTGATGGTGTCTGTGCCCCCAGATTGTATTGGAAGATTATATATCTCTGCCATCTCTTCCTGGAATCTCTCCTCTCTGCTCCATGATAACCTAGTGGAGCCACCCTCTGCATCCTTGGGTGTGTGTCATTGTCACAGAACTGGTCTCTGCTTGCTGGATCAACATCAGGAGCAGGCCAGGGCCAGAGCAGGCCCTCCCTGAGAAGCCAGGCTGCTACGTGTAGCTGTCAGGAGCTTTTAGAAATAACACCCTCCTCTGAGGAAGTCAGAATAGCAACAGGAAAATAAGTAAAACCTATTATAAAACAGTTGTCTGAGAACTTGGGCACGGCGCAGGGTAGAGATCGATACGCTGTGAAGGTTAAATCTATTTTCACACTGTGTTCTATTTCACAGTTTAATGGTGTTTTAATGTGTCTGTCACCAACTCCCTTCATGTTAGGCAGGTAGATCCTTTATAAAGGAGAAAGAACCCGGCTTTTCAAGCTCGAGCGTAACATCTTATTTACCAGCTGCGATCTGACACTTTTCTCTTCCAGAGCGAAGGCAGGTCTGCCTCACCGCCTCCCCCCTCCCCCCCCAACCAACCAACCCCTCCGGCTTTCTTTCTCTCTTCTCTTTCTTACTCCTAATTTTGCAGGAGGCAACACGAGGGCCTCTTAGATATCTTTCTGAAAAGCTCTCTAGGATAGATACCTGAATCAAAGACCGAGCTGACTAAAGCATGTCTGACCCCTGACACCCTCTGCCCTCACTTGGCGTTCTTTCATTCTGTGAATATCCCCAGCTAGTTCCAATATATAGAAAGAAATCACTGCTGTTCTTGTCTTCTGCCAGGCTCCCGGCTCTACTAGTAGATCTGTGTCTTGCTTTTCACACTTGGGGTCACTGAGCACATGGCGATGGAGAATGAGGTCTTATCCTTGCATGCGCGCACGCTCTCTCTCTCTCTCTCTCTCTCTCCTCTCTCTTTCTCTTCCCTGCCTCCCTTTGGAGAGAGGTCCTAGTTATTTATTTTGCCCAAAGAACAGCATTTTGTTTATAGCTCTGCACACTTGAAGCCCCACAGGAACGTGACAAAAGTGTTTCGTGTCCTCCTGTGGCCACATGAATCACTCTAAGAAAGGTGGCACACAGCCACCCAGGTTTATTCTCTCTCCAAACTGGAAGCCAAAGCACTGGTAGGGACAGGCTGTCCGGATGCAGTTCTCTGTATTTCTCTGAGCTTCTGGTGTTACTGACCATGTCAAGGTTTGGCTTATAGACGGCCAAGAGTTTATCACTGTGACTCGCATCTACAATGACTATATCCAATTCTGGTCATATTCTGACATCATAAAAAAGAACGAGTTGGGCTGGGAGTTTGGCCTAGTGGTTAAAGTGCTTGCCTAGCATGCACGAAGACCTGGGTTCAATTCCTTGGTATCACATACATAGAAAAAAGCCGGAAGTGGTGCTGAGGCTCAAGTAATAGAGCTCTAGCCTTGAGAAAGTCCAAGGACAGTGCTCAGGCCCTGAGTTCAAGCCTAGGACTGGCAAAAAAAAAAAGAACGAGTTGTGATTAATTCTATGTCAGTTTGATCGGGCTTCAGAGCCCAGATATAGATCAAACATTCTGTGTGATTCTGTGAAGTTGTTTTTAGTCTCAAGTAAGGTTGTGGCTGAACCTGATCACATCCATTGAAAATCTTCCTATTACCAAGGACTTCCCTGACCCAAACTTTAGACTCCAGTTTTGAAATGTAAACATCGGTTCCTCCTGAATCTCCAATCCAATGGCTCATGACATAAATCTTAGGCTTATTAGTCTCCATAAGTATGTAAGCCAACTCAAGCCAACTCTCTTCCCCAACACTCACTCCTTATTCTCTGAAAAAAAAGGGGATAAACTAGGTGTTGGTAGCCCATGCCTATAATCCTAGCAATTCAGGAGACTGAGATCTGAGGATCACAGTTCAAAGCTAGCCCAGGCAGGAAAATCCATGAGCTGCTTCTCTCTAATTAACTACTAAAAAAGTGTCAGAAGTTGCACTAGCCTTGAGAGAGGGGGAAGGAAAAGCTCAGGGATAGCACCCAGGCCTTAGTTCAAACCCTAGGACTGACACAAAAGAAACCTAACAAAACCCCCTGGGATTCAAAGACTGATAGCCACAGATTTGTATTTAAACTTCTGTCCTATCGTGTGATTTCATAATACTCGGTAAATGTGAATTGGGGAAAACTAAAACCCTCCTCATCCCCCATTTTTTTTTTAATGGTAAGCTCATGTTACTACTGACACTTTCTAAATGATCATTTCTTCCAGAAATCAAGACACATTTTTTTTTATCACCATTTAGTACTTTACCAGTTAGGTTATGAACCAGCTGCCTATAGAGCAGAAATATGACTATCCAATTAATATTTTGGAAGCTATGACAGATTATTCTAACCTCTTGGCTTAGCAGTCTGTTCCAAGCGTCTGATCATCCAGGAAGTGGGATAAACGGGGGGTAGGGTCAGTTCAGCACTCAGGGCAGAGGCCGTGTAGTGAAGTCTGTATATCACAGAAGGCTGTAGCAGGGGAATTTGCATTTGAATTATGAATATTTAAACAGGCTTATTAAAACCATGTCCGCCGAGAGTTAAAAGAAAGCATTTGCTTTTAAAACAATTAAAAATATAAAGGCCAGGGTGGAACAGTTACTGCAAATGCACAAAATCTGGAGTCGGAAGAGGCAGACTGAATTTCCAGCACTGGTTCTCCTCAGCCAAGGGACACCAGAAAAATCAATCTAAACCCTTCAAGTTTTACTCAAGCCCCCAATGCCTGCATTAATCCTTACTCTTGAGTCAACTGTCAATATTAAGCATATGGTTTTTGGAGCCAGACTATCTTGATTTAAATCATGGCACTCTCAGTGTAGGCAATTTAGTCTGTCTGTGACTCAGTTTGCCCTACTATAAACTGAGACAACACTGATAATTATGACAGGTGCTTTTAGTCATTAATATACTGGTTCATATATGTGGGAGACATGATTGGTATAACGTATTATGTCCCTGGTGTAATGTACCAAAAGAGTAGAAGGTCAGACTCAAAAGCTGAAAGAGACAGGTTAATCAAGAATGAAGGAATCAGGCAGGCACTGATAATTCACCTCGGTAATTCTGCTTACCAAGGTGGCTGAGATCTGGAAGATTCTGGTATGAAATAAGCCTTGGCAAAGACTTGAGATTTGGTTTGCGGTATGATTAGCATCTCCAGCTGGGCTGGAGAGGCAGATGAAGGGGTAATAATCAGAAGATCTTGAGTTCAACGTTAGGTACCAGCACAAAGAATCTGCTGAGAAATCCCGTAGGATAAAGATTCTAGGACTTAACTGGAAGCCATTGAAATCTGAATGGGGTGAGAGGGTGACCAACATTCTCCTTTGCAAGCCCTGGGAACCTGCTGCTAGAGGAGCTGAATGAGGACTTTTTTGGGGGCCATGTCTGGGGTTTGTTGAACTCAGGGTCTGGGCGCCGTCCTGGAGTCTCCTTGTGTTCAAGACTAGTGCTTCTACCATGTATGCCAGAGGACCACTTCTGGCTGCGAGTCTCATGGGCTTTCCTGCCCAGTCTGACTTTGAACTGCAATCCTCCTATTTCAGCCTCCTGAGTAGCTAGGCCACTCAGCGAAGAGAGAGTGTTTTAAAGATATGAGGTAAGTCTGAAATACATTGAAACTGGATGCCAGAGTCAAAATGAGAGAGCCAACCAGGAAGTTCCAGGAGCAGAAGGAAGCTGGTAACCAAAGTTAGAGAGCAGGCCCCAGAGATGACTCTTCCATGAGCCAGTAGTGGCGAGTGTTCTCTCCTAATAAATCAAGACTTGGAGTCATTTTTTAAATTCACTTGACATGGATGACTCATACATATGCACGTGATACAGGTGATGTTTTATTAGTTTTCTGATTTACCAAAGACAGGGATGGCACGCTTTTTGGGCTTCCACCTTTTGTATAAGGCTTGCCATTTCATTGAACACAACTCATCCTTTCACGAATCCATACGTTTTCATGCTCATGCTGTCTGTCATCAACCTTCACAGTGGAGAGACAAGCAGAGGAACGGCCGACACCAGTGCCATAGAACTGAATCGCTGCGTCTGTGTCCTCGGAAGCTGGGAAATGGAGAAAGCAGATTCAATCTGTTCGCATTGCATCATTTCCTCCGACCCTACTTGGGGTCAGCTTCTACTCCCAGACCTTGCTTGGTGAGGAAGCAGTTCCTGCTGGGGAGCTGAGATGGCCAGGAGCTCCCTTGAAGGAAGCTTCGGGTCTGCCTCACATGTTTCAGGGAAGCTCTTGGGAAGAATCCTAGCCGTGAGTAACTGGAGATGGACACCCACTGGCTTGTGCAGCCGTGGAGAGCACCGAGGGCTGTGCACGAGGCTGAGCTCAAAGCTGTTTACTTCAGGTCTGATATCCATAATAGATGCTGACCGGAATCCAGTGAGGAACCAGTGAAGAATGCATGGCCTACACAGCTGGTGGGTAGACTTGCCTTCAGGTTGTGCCAAGAGCCAAAACTTTTCCCACTGGCAATTTCTCTTTCTCTTAGAACCATTTCAATCCATTTAATAGTGTTTTCCACCTTCTGTCACTTCCTCTTTCCACGATTCTCTCTGTTTCCCTGAAATTCAACATCGACCCCCCCCCCTGAACTCGGAAATTTAAAAGGAGAAAATTGTTGGTGGTCTGAGATGGCCTCTTCAAAAGCTAGGTGGGATTTGAATTCTGTACATTACTCATTTAAGAAAAGGATGCTTTATGGCTAACGAGCACAAATCCATCTTTTTTTTAAAAAAAATTAGGAATTGAGTAACCAAGATCATTTTAGCATCCTCCTCCATTTTAAAAATACATTTGATTTTCTGTGCTACACGCGGTCCCATTTTTCTTTCAAGACTTCTGGTGAGGGTTGAGCATAAATAATTGCTGTTTATAGTCCATCCATGCTGCGACAGACATTGTCACATGGCCTGCAGACACAGAACTGAAATGTTATTTGTGAGAAAGAAGAGCTGAAAATTGAAGATGGCCAAACATGATAATTATAAATGTTATTTTTAAATCTTTGGGACAATGAGAAATGATGAGATATAGACCTCTTCATGTACACTTTTAAGACTCAAGAAAAGGCTTAGCTTTGTCATCGGAACAGCATACTGCCATTGATTTGAGAAAGTTGTCAAGGGACACATTTTCATCCAGAAAATACAGATGCCACCGATGGTGTTTAGATCCTCTTAGCATTTTTAGTCAAGGGCACCAAAGGAACCAGATGGGTGAGAGGAAGAATTTTAGGAGAATTTGATGACATTCATTGCTGCCATGTTGCTAAAATTCCATCGTGGGATGACCTTGTTACAAACCAGTTGTGTGTATTGGGGATGGTGAATTTTGATTCTTGCATATGCTCTTGATCAAGACAGAGCTTATTATACATGGAAGGAGGCAGAGTTTTGCTTTTGCTTTTTTGTCAATCCTGGGGCTTGAATTCAGGGTCTGGGCGCTGTCCTTGGGCTTTTCTCAAGGCTAGCGCTCTACCACTTGAGCCACAGCACCACTTCTGGCCTTTTTTGTGTATGTGGCACTGAGGAATTGAACCCAGGACTTTGTGCATGCAATCCACTGAGAGGCCACGTTCCTGGCCCAAGGAGGCAGTATTTTTTTTTTTACGGGTTTTGCTTCATTAAGCTATTTGCTTCTTTTGGCAGGAAATGTATTGTGTCACCAATTTATTGCTTCACCAATAAACTTAGGCCGGGAAGTGAATATCTCTCGTCTTGTTCTTTGGAGAGAGCCTTCCTCATCAAAAATGACACTTCTTCTACATACATACAGTAGAATCAGAGAGACACAGCTCCGTATTCATAGAGTGTTTTACAGAGACAGATGGGCATGGTGAAATCCTTTATTGACAATTGACCCAAGTGTGGAGAGAAAGAGAAGCATTAAGAAGCAGAAAAACCCAAATACTGGCAATCCAATATTTGTTCAGCTAGCTGGCAAGTTTTGATATCAATTACCTTCATGTATGGCCTCCAGAATCAGGCGCTGGGTTAAGTGTGTTCATCTGAGGTCTTTGAATTTCTTCATGGAGAAGAAAAAGATGAGTATTCTCCATATATATATATATATAAGCAAGAGATAAAAATTATTAATAAATATCTAAAGTATGAGAATGACCCAAGAGATCTCTTCTGCTGCTCCAAGTTCATTTTCCCAATACGATCCATTTATTGAAGCTGGGCTTTCTTTCCCCACAGAGAGGCCTGCAGTTCAGTGGATTCTGGGCCTGGAGTAATCCTCCATTCTAATTAAGGTGCTTTGCAAGGCCTCTTATCTGACATGAGCACACAGCAAATGATAAAGTGACCAGGTGCCACCACTCTGAAATGAAACCCTTTGTTTCAAACCCCAGCCTTTCACCTCTCCTCTTGTGACTCTTCTACGTACATCACAAGGGAACCCTTGACCGTTCTATCCCTGGCTCCAGCAGACATGGCAGTGCCTGCCTCTCAAAACACTCTCTCTCCCTAGTCTGTTCTGCTCAAGGCAGGAGGGGAAACGCTCAAAGGACTAACCCATGGAATCACTGGACACACACAGCCACGGTGGCTCAGATAAACAGCATCTTTATTAATTTCACAGGCACTCATGCAAGCAGTAAAGAGTGACTTTCAACCACTTGACAACGAACAGGCAAAGGATCTCCTTGTGAGTGTCTCCATTGAACTTTCTGCCAGGATTCTTTTCCTTTCAAGAATAGTCTCACGGAATAGCGTGGGCTTATATCACCCTTTTTTTTTTTAAAGAAAGACATAGACTTACAGACACAGGGGATTAGTACACATATCTCAAAAGCGAATGGTTTCAGTGACACAAATAAGCTTGAGGATTCTGTGTTGCCATAGTCAGCTTTTCTGAAGAGAATATTTAAGGGACATAAAGGTGAAGTGATTTGCTGCAGGGCACAGAAGCAATTAGAGGTTTGGGACAAGGATATCAAACTACTATTTTATTCCTACAATGCATTGACTTTCCCCCACACCCCTAACTTTTTTCTATCACTTGCTGAGGGGCGAAGCTGGGGACTTGAGCATGCCGATCAAGAGTTCTCTATCTCAGCACTGTGCAAATTCCAAGACTGAGTGAAATGAGACAGGCCAGCATCAAATGTCCTGGGGTATTTGTGCCTAGGGTCCAGAGCTGTGATGTGAAATGCCATGGGACTGCCAGGCCAACACACAAACATGAGACACATGGAGACCCTCCAGAAAGATGATTCCGTCATTGTATCGTTCCACCCGAATGTCAGACATTTGAGCCTTTACGGGATACAGGTTTCACATTCCAGTCCTCTCACAGAGGCCTGTAGACACTGAGGAACAGAGAGAGACAACTCATTCAGATGACTAAGTCCCCAGCTCATAGACTCCCTGGGCCTAATTCAATGGCTAAAAAAATATTAATAGCTATGTAATATTTTGGTGATCTGTTATAGTGATTGACCTCTAGAAGCCCTCAAGGGTATAAAAAAGATGAATTGAGTCCTCCTGTAAGGAGACTGGGGCAGTGTATGTGCAAGAATGAGCCACAACCACCTCAGGTGTGCAATGAAGAAGTCACCAGGGTCTGGAAGCAGAGAGACGTGAGTCCGGACACCACTCCTGACCTTGACTTTGACCCTTCCTTATGTGATTTGCTAAGAGAGGAAGTCTGAGTCTCTCCACCTTGGAGCAGCTTCTTTCATCGCGATCTTAAAGTTGCTTGGCTTTTCCTAAGTGAAGCCTGCAAATAACTGCCTCAGTAATGTACAGTGACTGGAATACTAAAGCCATCATACCAGCCATGAAAATGGGACCTTGTTGAGAGCTCATTTTCGCTCTGCTTGGATGCTACAAAGCGAGAAGACATTCCAACAGTAGATGGAGCCTGGGAAAGACCTGGGTATCCACTTTGTGGTGAAGGCTTCTCTCGCCTATTTCTCTTTACACTCCAAAGGAGAATGACGAATGACTTCGATAGAGTGGCACAAAGAGAAATGGAATTTCATTATTGTTTCCAAGTTAGCATATCCTGTCACTCCCATTTCAAAACCAAAAATTTGCCCTGGGATCCAAGCGGAAATAGAAAAATTCTCTCTCACAAGTAAATGGACGACATTCTAAGCCTTCCTGGGCATAGGAGGTTTTGGTTGCAAACCCGGTTGTAGGAACGAAGCCCAGATGGGAATTTGGGTTCTCTTGTTCAATGTGGTAACATTTGTCACCAAGAAAACTCTTTATGTGTATAAATATTTGGAGCTTCCCATGCAAGGAAAAGGTTAGGTGATGGTTCTGATATTGGAGAGACTTTGCCAAGTAGGGTCGGGACTAAAGTCAAATCACATCACATGTTGATTGTGTGTTATTCTATATTTTTCCCCTATAATAGTATGGTATTTTCATACATCATGTGGAAGTTTTCTTCACTGTAAAGATGATGGTGTACACACCCCTGCCCCTGAACCCTGTATCTTTTAACAAGCTTCTTACAGCAGCTGGAATTAATGCTTCCTGCCGTTTCAAATAATGCGACATAGAAATACAGTATTTTTAATGTGCTGGCATTTAACACTCCACAACATTTCAGTTACTTTACATTCATTTGCGTACTTTCATGTTATTACAGCTGTGATCAAATCCGGACAAAGAGGTGCATTTCTTTCTTCTGTTCTTCCATAATTGCATTTTTGGGGGGAGCCACATCTCTGGACTGTAACCATAGTGATCCCTACACTCATCAGAAGACCTCTTGTTATTTCTCTCCCATGAATGAAAAATAAAGTGTGGTAAGTACTGAAAGTTTCTAAAGACAGTTTTTCCCTCTACTTTAAATTTTTTTCCTTCCTTTTTTTTAAGTTCTAAATGTGGGAGGATCAATTTTGGGGACTGGTAAGTTCTATGGCTAGAGGTAACTCATTTATTTTTTAAAGGGCAAATTCTCTATACAGTGTCTTTCTATGGGAAAAAAAATCCACCCGGATTTAGACAAATGCTTTCAGGAAGAAGGAACTGTTACCATCCATGGGAAGAAAAACAAGGAAAGAAAAGGTTTAGTCTTGTCTAAATTTGACTTGTGACAAGCAAGGCCTTGTTTGAGCTTCTGAATGTAGGATGCCATGATTATATTTGGACTGCTTTGTGGATATCTTGACTTGCTCCTTCATTCTGTGTTTGGAGTCTAAGCAGTCCAGGCTTTCCTGGGAAAGGGAGGATGCTGAGGGCTGAGGGGTCATTCCTTCATTCAGAGCTTTCTCCTCCTCCTCCTCCTCCTCCTCCTCCTCCTCCTCCTCCTCCTCCTCCTCCTCCTCCTCCTCCTCCTCCTCCTCCATTCGAGGCTATTTCCCCCTTGTGCTGCCATTTTGCCAAAATGGAAGGAAGACAATGTCTACTTTTCCATCGGTCTCACTGTCTCCATGTTACGGGTCTCTCTGAGCCTGGCTTACTTAACATGATCATGATTTCCTTTTTCATAAGGGTACCACCCATCAGACTGGCTTCTGCACCTGAACACTCCATCATCCACTCCATCCCAGCTCCAAATAAGACCAAATGAGTGTTAGAGGACTTAGTTGTGCTCAGGGACCACCATTCAATTCGTACCCATCTCCCACGGCACGTCTCCATTCCTCTTAAGTGTTTCTCAAGTGGTTCTGGGTTAGGTAACTCTGACTGGCACTCTTATTTTGGAGGTGGGACTGTAGTTCTTACTTCAGAAGGATTACTCTTACCCCACTTTAAGCCAGAAGTAGAGGAGGTTAGATGTCTTCATGATTCTAACCCCTCTGAATCTACTCCTGAGATCTAACTAGCTCCAAAGGCCCAAGCCTTCTAAGCTAGCCTGCTTAGGACCTAACTTGGGATATGTATTCAATCTAAGTGGATAACTCTGACCAACTTTCAGTGGGCGCCAGGCTATTGTCAGGAGACCAGTATGAGCCTATGTCTAGGCTCAAGGAAGAAAAGGGTTTGAGAACTGTGATAGTTTGTAGAAACTTCCCATACCTGCCTCCCTTAATATAGCTCCAAACAGCTTTCCTCTGGATAAAGACTGAAAAAATTAAACACCCACATGCTTGCATCCTAAAGGTGCAGAGACACTTTTTCAATTCCCTGGCTCTCTCAAGCAAGGGAGCCAGCTAGCAGGACACAGCCCAGCCTTCTTATAACACAAGTTTTCGTTTCATGGCCTAGTCCACTTGGAAATACATATTGGACGCCTAGTGTTTTAATTTAAATCTCCCCCTTCTTTTGGTTTCTGGCACTGCACAGCTGAAGAAGCGGGGGTATGGAGCGAGGTATAAGCCATTGAAGGCTGTCTTGGCTTTTCCCATTGCACCAGAGACACCATGCAGTGAGAGGCATTCATTTGCAGGTATAGAGTCTGTAAAATTGTGTTCTAAAATTAAAAAAAAATTTAATTAGAAGGCAGCATCTGTGAACCTTTTGCTGGAAGCCACTATTTTTTTTTCCTTCCCTGATAAATTATCTCAGCTTTGTGGCCCTTTATTCCCGCCTCTCACCAGGTCCTGGATTATACAAAGCTGTCTTTTCTTTCCCCTGCCATCTACCTGTAGCAGTCACGTGGACAATTTTTTTTCTACTTCATATTTAACAAGCTACCAATGCCTCCTGGAAGACTTTGAAAGATATTTAATTTAGAGCCACCTCTTCCTTCTGAGGTTCTCATGGCTACCCTCTTTTCCTCTTGATCCTTTATTTCCAGAAGCAGTGGGAGTCCAGGCTGGATGTGGGCTTCTGAAGATGCCATTGGCATCTTAATCTCTGCCCAGTGGTGGCCTTTGCGGTTGGAAACTGTTATTACCCACCACAGCAGCCAATTTAGGGAGCCACAGGTAACGAATATTTTATTTCAAGTGGGACCCATTTGATCAGATACAAAAATAAAACAAATCCTGCTTAGTTATAAGGGTCCTAGGGTGTTTATTCTTCTCTTTTATGAACTGTGCTAGGGAGGAGTTGAAGGTGGGGAAAGGAGGATGGACTCTAGGACAGCTCCCTCTACCGGCTTGTCCCAGGGCTGCAGATCTGAGATGACCAATTTCCTGGCCAGAGTTTTGTTAAAGGTGCTGGGCTGACACTGAGATCTGATGGTTGTTCTGAAGCAGAAAGCATGGATATCTGCTGAGGTGAAGTCTGTGCTATGAGCATAGTGGGGAAGAAGTGGGAAAGCACTGGGTAAGCTTTGAGATCCAGGCATAGGACTGAATGGGACGCTTAACCTTGGAGAGCACAGAACTGATGGTGAAGCAGAGGCTGACCTTCAAGTCCCACAGACTTAGTGGTGTGGATTGCTTTCTTTGCTCCTTATCCTTGTGCAGAAACAAGTGAGTGCACTGCGGGATCATAACTCTGCAGTGAGACCTTTGCCTCTTCCTCTTCCCTCCCTTGATTGCATCATCACTTAAGTGTGATGTTGGGATAGCTATGAAAATAAATCCCACTCTTTTTCCTTGTGCCCCACTGTGAAAATAGTTTGGTGGATGAGCGGATCTTCAGTTTTTAGGGAATGTTTCAGGGCATTTGATGTGAGTGCCATCAATTTTCTTGCTCGCTTTCTCCAAATATCAACTCACTTTGCTCCTCTCGACTGCCCTAAACCTTCACAGAAGAAAACAAATGTTCTTCGCTCTCTCTCGAGAAACATCCAATTCTTCTCCCTTCCAGCTCATTTGTGACAATATTATAACCTTATTGTATTCCACTTAATGCTATTTATTGAGGATGCTCTAATGACTGCTGCATGGAATATACAAAATAAATTATGTGGCTTTATTTTCCCGAAGACAACTGGGGCTCCATATGTGTCAAATAGAACATAATAGATAGGGATTTATTCCTACATTAGCTTTTTAGGTTTGCTTATCTTTCAGAGTAATTTAAATTGAAATGGAAGACAAATCCTTATTTGATTGTTAGTCAACCCCTTGCTATTTATTTTGTGCAAGTTGGTGTGGGAATCTAAGTGCACTGCTGTTAAAAGGCGATTTAACATTGCATGGAGGGCCTATTATTATTATTTTTTATTTCGATAAATTGCCAATGTGTCTGGCCAATTGCATACACATTTACCAGGGAAAGTCTGTTCTTCTAGATGTCTTCTCCATCCTTTGTGATCATGTTGTCCTGGTTTATTGTCTCTTAATCCTGGTAAAGCACTGCCCTTGTAGCCAGAAGTTTTTCTGGGGAAAAGGGGGAGTAAATCTCAAAGCAATGATGGCTCTTCTAGAAAAGGTCCAGAGAATGATACAACTTGCTTAGTTATGTAATTTAGCCACAGTCAGAGCAGGGGAGGGTCGTGACCTCTTCTCCATTATTGTTTTCATAATGAAAATGTGATCCCTGAGTCTGCACTTTGGCCTGGTCAGGACGCATGGAGTACATAGCATTGGAATAGAGCCTGGGCATAGTAGCCTTGTCTCCTTTTGGAGCCTGAAGAATGATATCTGTGTTTATGACCCACCATTAAGGAGTGTCTTTTCTACAAGGTTCAAGGAAGGGAATAGGAGGTGGGGGAGAAAGCATTCAGAACGAGGAGGGAATGGAAAGAGAAGGTGGCGGGAGGGGCAGGGAACTCTATTGATCCAGGCACATCTCCCTCAAAGAAGTTCCGTTCTGGTTGAAGGGATGGGTGGAGTCGGGAGGGGTGGGGCAGTATTGATCAAGGTGTATGATGCTCATAGACTGACAAGTTCAATGGTAAGCCCTCGGTGCAACTAAAGGCAATAGAATGGCGATTAATATGATTTTAGAAAAGAGGTTCTCATCACCCACCTGCATCACCCATGGTAAACTTTTATACCGAGTCAATTGGTCATCAGTTACATCTACAAAATAACATTTTTTCCATATATTTTTTATTGTAATTAATAGAAGGGTTACATGATATTTGCCAGATAGATGGCGCATTAATTCCCATACATTGATACCCTTTCACATGTCTTGGTCCCCATTTCCCTCCCCCCGGCCCCCACCCCTCATCTTGTTTTTATTGTATTTAAAATTAGAAATAAGTAGCTTCTAGACATTAACTGATCTATTTTGTATACCTATTAATTGCACAAAGTGATTTCCATCTATGAATATACATATAAAATCAGATTCACTCCTATTATTCTTATTGTTTCTTTTTCTAGAAGTTGTAATGGGTTTTATTAGATATTTTCATAAATACATAGAATTTACTTAGACTGACCTGCTATTCCTGTGTTAAATGTATTAAACTAAATCAGTACATTCCTGATACAATATAATATACATTGCAATATAATACATTGCTATAAAAGTAAAAGGAGGTTTCTCTAGAATAAAAACATTCTGTAATCCACAGCGTCTCTCTCTTTCTCTCCTTTTTTTTTTTTTCGAGAATATCTAACCTAGACTGGATTTCCCACCCTCAATTCTTCTTCATTCCATAGTCTTCCATATTTTTTTTTCTGGAGGCATATAAAATCCTCCAGTGACATGTCACACACATACTGCTACCACCTCACGGGGAGGGAAAATGCCCCAAATAAATGTGTGAGAGAGCAGAAAGAGATGAACAAAGTGCATGGTCAGAGGTTCATCTACCGCTGAGAAGAAATGCCTCAGATATAGCCATTCTGGTCTGAGCATTTATCCCAAGCGAAGACTCATTACTGGAACCACAGAAATCCTGCTTAGACAAACAGACAGCATGGAAAGATGTGTGGCCCTGGCTACAGAGGAGAATTGCGACATCTATCAAACTCCCCCTGAATTCATGTCCTCCTAAAAACTGTGTATATGCTGGCAGGCTTTGTAAGTACAGCCCCCTTCCCAAAATGGTAGGGGAAAACTGTGAGGTTCTGCCTACCAGCCAAACCTCGAATAGGTCTCTTGACTAAAGAATGGCTCACGTGTCATCATTCCCCTTGCAGTGTTCCAAACTCACAGTTCTGCTAGGAGTCAAGACAGCCCTGGAAATCTGATCCCCACACTGGCCTAGTTCAAGGGAGTAGATTTTTTTCCTCTCCTTCTGTTAAAGGAAGAGAAACAGCAGGCATTGTTGGAAAGATTTGGGAAGATGGTACCCCGAGATGATTGTTGAAAGCTATCTCCAAACCTTGGATTTGTTTAGGGCTGGAACAGAAATCATGCCACTCAGAAACAAGATAGTTGGTGCTCTGTTGGAGAGGAGTCACCCCTCCATCTCTGCTCAGCCTTGGCAAGCGAGGCTGGAAGGAAGCTTCCAGAGCATCTGGCATCTCATGTCTGGGTCCCAGGGTGAGGCATAATAACCAGGCAGAGGCCTCATGGACAGCAGGTGAGCACAGGTGGAAAGAGGTGGGGAGCAGGCCCAGTGTGGCCTGGAGGCTGCGGGAAACAGACTGGTTTCAGGAAGCTCCCCCAAAATAACGGGAGGGCATTTGGCGGGCTATTAATTTTTTAGCAATCAGGCCTGTAGAAGCTCCAGTGCCATAATTCAGTCATTAAAAGGAAATGTGAGAGAACTTTATATATTAAACCAAATGCTTACTCAACAGGGACTGTGGCCTGAAAACATTTTCAGATGAAAAGGATATAAAAACTTCATTTTATGCAGCAGTAAGGTCTGAGTAATAGATCCAACATCTCATTTATACATGAATATGTTTCTCAGGGTGATAAAAAATGGAACATAGTCTTTTTTTTTTTACACTGATTTTTTGAGGTACTACATTGCCAATTATTTTCCATTGAAAGTACGTTCTAGATCACCGAAGCAAGATTGCTAAAGAAGGTTGGTTGTGAGCATAACTGACAATCCACCTCTAGTTTCCTGGCACCCCCCCACACCGCCCCCTAATTACTAGGGCCGGAACTCAAGGCTTGGGTGCTGTCTCTGAGCTTTTGTGCTCAAGGCTAGTACTCTACCACTTGAGCTGCAGCTCCACTTCTGGCTTTCTGATTGGACTTTCTGCTTTGCCTGGCTCCAGCCTGTAGATCACAGGAGGCTTGAACCATCAGCTTCTAGCAAGATTTTCTCCTTTCTTTCTTTCTTTCTTTCTTTCTTTCTTTCTTTCTTTCTTTCTTTCTTTCTTTTTCTTTGTTTGTTTTAGAGCTTAGGCTATGAATAGTTGTATTTTCCTTTAGAAGCCATTTAAAGAGGATCATGTCCATCATAGGCTAGATTCTAGCATGTATTTCTGGAGTCACAACTAAAGTTTGATGGCTGTAAGTGGAGCTCACCATTCACTGTATTTCTCGTTGAGGAAAATAACTTCAAATGACATAAGAGTTATATAGACAGAATAGATGTACATTCATTCAATTAGATATGACGTTATGATGGGGAAAAATTCAAATTTCATACTGAAAATTCAGATTTCAAAATATAATTACTTAATATGGAAAAAGAAAAAAATATTTCTTTTGAGCTTAAAGGTGTGGGTGGCCAGAATCTTTCCATGTTCTTATTTCTTTGGTCACTTTGACAGCTAAATTATTAGGAAGTCTGAGAAGAACATGCTTCCTAGTCAAAAAGGTGAAAGTCTCTCTCTCTCAAAAATAAACTTACATTGAGATTAAACTAATTTATTGAAAAACCTGAGGGGAGAAAAACCCACTCACTTTTTATACTTTAATTTTCTCATGACCAGTTCTGACCTCTGAGTGGGGCGGGGTGGGATGGGGAGTTTTTCAACTGTTATTTCTATAAATCATCTCTCAGTAAAGATTCTTTTATTTCTTCCAAGTATTTTCTTTCTTTAAAACAATTTATTGTAAAGGTAATGTACAGAGGGATTACAGTCACATAAGTAAGCCAGTCCTGGGCTTGAACTCAGGGCCTGAGCACTGTCCTTGGACTTTATCAAGACTAGAGCTCTACCCCTTGAGCCACAGCACCACTTCCAATTTTTTTCTATGTATGTGGTACCGAGGAATCGAACCCAGGTCTTCATGCATGCTAGGCAAGCACTCTACCACTAGGCCAACCTCCCGGCCCAAATAAGTATATTTCTTTTTGACCAGTGCTACCTACTCCCTCATTTTTTCCCATTTCTCCTCTCTCTGCCAAGACTCTCCTCCAAGCACTTTCTTTAAAAAAAATTAAGACTATATATGTTTTTGACATTACCTTTTTTATCTCTGACTCAAAATTCTGAGCACAGAGTTAAGAGACTTTCCATTAGGATACTATATGACTATTTAAAAGTGGTTATTGCATGCAGAAAAATGTAATCTATATGTTTTGAATCCAGTCACTGGCTAACTAAAAGAAGAGACACCCCATCTCCTTGTAAAGCCCACTATCCTTTCTTTCATTTGTACAGAATGAATCCCTCAGGATGACCCATAGGCTTAGCAACACATGAAGCTTGTTTATCATGAGTAAACTGTAATGCTAGAACCACTCACTGTACAGCAATGGGAAAAATCCAGGGCATAGCTGCTAGAATACAAAGCTCAGCACTCAAAACAACCAGTTGAATAGAAGATGGAATTGCGTTGATTTACACATCAGAGGATTCCAGCAAGACTGGAACTGGTCACAAATATCCAGCTTACCCATAGTGCGATGAAGAGCTGGTCCTCTGTCTATCCATTATGGTTGGGAAATTAGTGGAGGCTGTTCAGAGATGCATCTGTGTCCTACCTGTACATCTGGTTATCCCCGGATTGCCTTTATCACAGTTGCAAATGGCAAGCCTACGAGTTGGGTTTTTCCATGAGAACAATGAGTAGCAAAACTCACTTGAGGCAGCATTACTTTGGTACTTCCCATACAAATGCAAAGACCCAGGTGAACTTGGGTAAACCCTTGGCAACCATAGCCACGTAATCCAGGGGCACAGAGGAACCCCAACTTTTAGCCATTCAGGTAAAAGAAACCACCTCCACACAAGCCTGACCCATTAAAAGGCTGTTGCTGGAAGATTTTGACAATATAAAGAAGCCCTTGTTTTCATGTATTTACAAAATGTCATCTGCTCTGCAGTGTGGCATCCCACTCTGCCTATAATGACACAGCCAGGGAGAGGAGGACACAGCCCGCGTCCCAGGGCCTACTAGATGGGCTTCCCCCCTGTAGACAATCTTTTACACAGTCTGAGGAACATGCCATGAAGGGAGTCAGTGAGTCTACTAACTAGAATCGAGCATCAGATTCTGTTGCTAAGAGACAAGTGTGCAAAATGGTGCCTTCAAACAGAAAGGATGTGGCAAGACTTTTTTTGGGGGGGGGAATAGATATTTGTTAAGAACATAAAATCTGTGGTCATTTTCCTTCCTAAGTTGGTCTCAAGATCTTTTTGAGGGTGGCCTTTCATCCCAGATAATTACTTTCAGGGGAAGAGGAGGAAGGGAGAGAGTTGGGTGTGTTATTCAGGTGAGTTACACTGATATGTGTGTGTGTGTGTGTGTGTGTGTGTGAGAGAGAGAGAGAGAGAGAGAGAGAGAGAGAGAGAGAGAGAGAGAGAGAGAGAGAGAGAGAGGAAGAGAGAGAGGGAGAGAGAGAGGGGTGGGGGGGGAAGTGATCCTTTAAGGATTGCAGAGAGACTCTGCAATCAGACTCTGGATCAGGGAAGACTGGAAGCTGCTGAGGAGTTGAAGCAGGACAGAGCTTGGCCAGCAAGTGAAGATCCAGCGTGCACGTGGGATCCTTTCGCTTGGCCTTGTTTGTAGAAAGCACCTGGGAAGGGGAGAAAGCCTTGATGAGATTCTCCGGTGGCCCATTAGAATCAGCAGCTGAGGAATGCACTGGGCACTTTCAAACAGCCTAGAGCAGGTTCTTTTAGGCAGCCGCTGTCATAAACATGTTCATGAGAAGATTTCAGAGATCCCACAGAACAGTTTCCCACCGGGGGGGCGGTGGGTCTGTAGAGCATGCGTCTGCGCAGCTCATAAGGAAGCCCTGGCACTCCAGACGTGCCTTTGAAATGCTCTCTCCGCCCGCAGAAAGGTCAGGGGATGGCTTCGCTGTCCTTGGGTGTGCCTTGTGAGGGAATGTGTTTGCTCTGTAGGCATGCCTGTGAATAGATTATTGAGGCTGCCTCTTTCCACCCTCCTTCTCGATCCTCATTCGCCCAGAGCTCCCTCTTGTACCCACACCCCATTTCAGGGAGACTGGATGGGAAGAGGGAGGAGAAAGGTGGAGGTGACTCTGATTAGGATGCATTGGTCTGTGATGAATGGAAATGTTGAGATGCAACACCCTGGCACTATGCATTGATGCCAAGAAGAATAGAGGGTTTGGGTAATGTGCAGTTGTGCTTTTAAGGAAAATATAGAGTAAATACAGCCAGGTTCATGAGCTGCATCTTATGTGCATGTGACTTTTAAGATCTTGCAGAGTATTGAGATCCACGGTGCTCAAATCTTGTGAGCTTGCCAGAGGATCAGTAGAGTCACATCTAGGTCGTGTTAAGGGGAAATGGCTCACAGCTGTAATCCCAGCTACTCAAAAGGCTGAGATCTGAGGATCCAGTTCAAAGCCAACCCCACACTGGAAAGATCACAATACCATTACCTCTAATAAACCACTAGAAAACCAGAAGTAAATCTTTGACTCAAATGATAGAGCATCAGCCTTGATTGAAAAAGTTATGGGACAGCACCCAGGCCCTGAATTTCAGCTTCAGTATGGCAAAATAATCATAGTAATAGTATTAGTAATCGTTTTTCCCTAATATATTTGAGGTTAGTTTATGTGTGATTTGCTAGTGCGTGGTCCCCCATTTCTCTTTCAAGGAAAGATTATTTCCTCCCTCTGTTTCCTCCTCTGAGAGTCTTTTATGCATCCTATATAACCATTGACCTGAATATTAAGCCCAGTCACAATAAATGGATGAGTAAATACATATACTTCTTCCTACATGCTTGACTTTAGTGTACACTTAAATAGATGAAATTCATACTTTCTTGTTTTTACTATTTTTAAAAAAGTCCTTATGTAGTTTTTTTTTTTAAATCATGTGAGTCCTTTGTTTACAAATTCAAACTCTGCTTTGTGTCCTGTCTTACCCTCTACCCACTGTGGCTCTGGCTAGCATGTGATTCTGATCCACACAGGTCTCTAGTGTAGGGAAGGATGATCCTGAGATTTGTGTTTCCTGAGCTGTAAAATCAGGACAGTTGCAAGAGGGAGAGGGAAACCACAGAGGCTTCTGGGTAGGAGCCAGCTCACTGGCCTGATATGCGGACATTGCAGGCAGCGATTCTGTGAGCAAGGGACAGAGAATGTAAGGGAAGGGAAGAAATCTGTACAAATAGCTCAAGCCACCTAACTCTACTCCACTAGCAAGCCTGGTTTCTGAGATCAAGGTTAAAAAATCCTGAAGGGAAAATGCTCTTTTTTAAATCAAGTAGTATGATATGAATACATGTGATTTTGGTTTAAAAATATCTGTGAGAGGGGCTGGGAGTTTGGCCTACCATGCACGAAGACCTGGGTTCAATTCCTCGGTACCACATACATAGAAAAAAGCCGGAAGTGGTGCTGAGGCTCAAGTGGTAGAGCTCTAGCTTTGAGAAAGTCCAAGGACAGTGCTCAGGCCCTGAGCTCAAGCCCAGGACTGGCAAAAAAAAATATCTGTGAGAAAGACAACATTTTTAAAGAAGTACTGTGTCAATAACCTCCAAATTAATATTAGCAAGGAGGATAATGTGCAAAGAGTCTGCACTTCAGCATTAATAAAATTAAATGGGAATTTGGTTATGCACAGCGACAGCTACCCATCATGTTTCTCCAGCATAACTTTTGAGAATCTGTTAATTCCACCGGTGATTAGCTATGTGCGTTTTGAACATAACGTGCTGCCCTTTGAAATCTAGCACAATCGAGATGTGAGATTGTTAAGTTATTTCCTGGTTATCAAGAGACATTTCAATCCTCGTCTGTCGTCCACGGGATGGTTTTGAAGGGGACGATGGTGTGTGCATGTGTCTGTTGGACATATCAGACTAATGAGCTGTCACTCTGGCAGCTCAGTATATGTTGCGTATATTGTTAATGAGGAGTTTGTGTTGCGTTTCATTCATTTGAAAAGTGGGGGGCAGGGAGCACACAAGGACACTTAGCTCCCCTACATCCTAGCTACAAACCCTCCAGCGTGGCCCCTAAAGTCAGAGTCCATAGGGAAGGTAGAAGTCAGCCAGGTGATGGGAAGGCAGCCAGTTAGCTAACACCTGGCTGCCCTTTGACCCTTGGGTTAACCCACTGTCAATGCTGCTCCATCTGGAAGGCCAAGGCCCAGAGAGAGAGAGAGCTGTCAATCATCTGTCAGCATGTCAAGGAATGGACTTCCTCACAGGAAGTGCCCAGTCCACATCTGCCTGCACCCCCAGGGTCCCTCTGTCTGCTGCCAGCACCCAGTGTTTCTCCCGGTGTTATAGCCAGGATGGAGGGGAAGGTGTATATGGGACGTTGTGTCTCCCACGGTAGTGTGTAGTTACCAGAATTCAGAGGAAAAGGTGCTTTCTTTCCCCTCAAAATGCTGTCACTATGAAAGACCCCATAGTCTTGGGACTGAAATAAGTGTTGACTCTGCCAGAAGAAGTGAGGGGAGAGAGGGAAGCTGGGAAGAAAAGACATAGCTTTCATCTGTTAGGTGTCACTGGCATCCCCGCAAAAGAGAAAGAAAGCATTTGCTTGCCAAGACACACACACACACACACACACACACACACACACACACACACACACATACACACACACACACACACACAGCAGGAAAAGAAATGAGACAGAAAAGATGACAGGGAGAAAAACAAACAGATGGAACTGGACAGAGAAATTGAAAATGGAGAGACAGAGAGACAGATTTTTTTTTTTAACTTTTCTCCCAGACTAAGGCACAGACACTGAAGGGAAAAGCAGAGAAATGAAGTCAAAACCCAATGTTGTTTGCTTGAAACTTCTTAAGATCCCAGCCCAGGCCATTATGACCTTATCCTGTATCTTGTGGGACCAGTTCTGAAGCCTTCATTAGCCACATTATTTTCTGTTGTTGTTTTTATTGGTGCCATTCTGGGGCTTGATCTCAGTGCCTGGGCCCTGCCCCTCAGCTTTTTTTTTTTTCTCTCTCTCTCTCCCTCTCTGTCTCATTTTGCTCAAGGAGAATGCTTTAACACTTGAGCCATAGCTCAGTTCATTAGTGATATGTCTCCCAGACTTTCTTGTCCAGGATTGGCTTTAAACAGGAATCCTCAAGTCTCAGCCTCTGGAGTAGCTAGGATTACAAGCATGAGACCCTGACACTTGGCCTACATTGTTTTTAAAGGGGGATAAAACCCTCCAGAATCTCGAATGATATTTTATGAACATAGCACGTAGTAAAATGCAACCAGACCGTGTGGAAAATGAACTCCAGAAAGCTGCAGTCTGACCCCTCGCCGAGACTGAGATGAGAGACACTGGGGTGCTGGCCCAGGGGACACGGTAACAATGGCTGCTTTGAGACTGGAAGGCAAGGCAAGCCAAAGACATCTTCCTTATCCTGGTCATATTGTCTCTTCGAACATTCCGGATCCTGGGGCTTTTCACTGATGCTGTGTTTAAACTTGCATGAAAGCTTAGTGGCCTGGCCTTGACTTCCGGTTTCCTTCTGGACTGTGGAAAATCATAATTCAGTAGGTGGCGTTGTCTGCCTTTGAGTCAGACATACCATGTGCCTGGACCTTGAACCAAACAGGCCGTGTGTTATTAATAAGATATTTAGGTCCAGATGCGACTGAGTCAGACAATTTTTCTATGCTTTTCTGAGTGCTTTGCTCATATCATCCACTTATGCATCCACTTTTCCAGGCCATAGCATGGATTTTGTTGCTCTTCTGGGCACTGAGGTATCTGGGATTTCTTTCTGAGATTTTTTTTTTCTTCAGAGGAGCAGAGAATGAACAAAGTATAATCTTGCAATTTAAAGCCTTCAAATGTTATTAACACGACATGAAAATCGAGTTCCTATCATAGCTTAGATGTTTGGTACTTGACATTATTTCTTTTTCTGATAATCTTTTAAGAATGTTTACTTCCCTGTCTTCAAAAAATGGAGACTTTGAAGTTGTTGATGGCTTGCATAGCTCTACCATGGCTAAATGGAATTTGAGGACATTTGTGACCTTATACTGTCTTTTCTAGCGCATAATAATAATAATAATAATAATAATAATAATAATAATAGGACTAGAACCAGAAAAAGCTCAGTGAGGTCACTGATATAAAAATATTGAAGTCTCGTTCATTCTCACCCTGATAAAGTGTTAGCCAAGATGTGGCAATGGGTGCTAGAGAAGAAGGGAGAGTCCCCCCTCCCTGCCTCCCACCTATTCTGGCTTGGAACTCTAACACTGCCTCCACTAAATACTCAGCCTTCCTGAATCTCTTGCTTTCCTTGATCTGTGAAATGGTCATATTAGCAGTACAAAACTGACAGAGTTCATTTAGAGAGCAAATGACAGTTCTGAATGGTCAGTGCATGGAATGCTAATGAATGCACATGTTAAGTAGGAGGCACTTTTATGATTGTGCTAAAATAATTCCATGAAAAGAAATCCTCTCTGGAGATGTGATTTAGCTGGGCGGAAGCTCAGAAGGAAAAAATAAAAGTTGTTCTCCATGGAGTAATCTTGAGGTTTGGCTTTGAATGGGATCTTGGTGGGATTAAAGAGTGAGATTATAATATTGGTAGCCACGGTCCCTGCCTTTTGGCTCTTTATTTTATGTCAGGTGCTCTACTAAGTCCTTTATATGAATTTTCAGTTTTAATCCTCTGCAAAAATTCTGTGGTCCATACTCTTTTATCAAAAAATGGAGTGCCAGTTCTTTCTGCCTGAGATGATTTTTTGCTGACAAGTGCTGAAACAGAGACCTAAGTCTAGGTCTCCCCTTTTCACGAAGTTTGTACTATTAAACCCTACTGAGCAGCGTCATCCAGCAATGAACGAATGGAGCAGAGGCAGTTCCATTTTCTGTGTCCAGATATTCCTGTCCTATGTGGAACACAATGGAAATTTCATTTTAGTTCATGTGATCACCTGCTGAGAAGTGCAGAAGAAAAGACGAGAGAGCTAAAGTGGGCCAGAACTTGAACTTGAAAGGTCTCTAAGGCCAGGCTGAAAAGTTGGGCTATTAGGTGGTATTGAATGGGGGACAGTTACAATTTGGGGATTTAGAGTTCCAAGTACTTTTTTTTTTTACCAGATGCATTTATATGATAATTGGAAAAGGAGCTCGAATGACCTGTAGTTTAGTCACACTTGTATTTTAGAAATGGACAGGTTAGGATTAAACCCTTCCATCATGTTATATTATTGAAATTGTAGAGTTATTTGTATCTGCTTTAGAAGAAGCCATTTGGAATTTTAGATGAGGGGAGGAAAAAGAGTTGTAGAGAAGGGAAGAATTTTAAAGGGTCACTTGTACCTCTTTCATTAATTCAAATGCATGTACCACCTAGGGAAGCATTTTGAAGAAATAATAATAATAATAAAAGGCAGACATCCATTCTTTAATGATAGCAGGCGATAGCTCTTTTCTATGGAGCCCAAAGAAAATTGTGCTCTGAACGTGGAATTTAACTTTAACTGGAGATCTGATTCTTACCCAGAAAAGACTCATCTACAACAAATTCCCTTGGATACTTAAATGCCTTCATCCATTTCACAATCCCCATTTCACAGAGGATAGTAAGAAATAATGGAGCTCGGCTCCTTTTTTAAAAAATTCTTATTTGCTGTTTTAAATTAATATTATCAATACAAGGGGGGGGGGTGGCAAGGTCAGTAAAAAGGCAAGAGCCAGGCACCCGTTCTTGTTTATCAGCAAACCATGCTGGGGGAAGATAAGTCCTCTTTAAGAGCCCTTGTGGTTTATTTATTGTTTTAATGAGTCTTTTCTGAATAACCACAGACCCATTATGACCCAGCCACACCACAAGAAAAGGAAGTTCCCGTAATTCTCCTCCTCACTCATCTTTTCAAGTTGCTGGAAGTCTGTTGTCCTGGCTGGCGTGCTCCGAGAGCTTCCGGAGTTTGCTAGATCTTTGTTCTTATCGTTGATACCCTCCTGTCTCCTCACACTCCCTTTCCCCCTTCCTTCTTCCTCCAGACTACAAGGCCTCAAGTAGCAAGGCAAAAGGTGAAAGGGGAGCTTCATACAAATAACACTTCTGAAGCTGGAACCATCCCAGAAAGCAAGGCCAGCCAGGAAAAGGCAGCAAGCAGCGGCTGGGATGCTGGGATGTCACCACCCGCCCCCTCCCCTTTTCCCCCTCGCCTTTGTCAGTCTTAGATAGAGCCTGGTGCATTTCACATGACTTTCCCTGGAGACCACAGTTATTAAGAAAGTGCCAATATCCTAGTTAAGAGAAATAGCAAGTGAGCGAGCAAGACTGTGTGTGATGTGGTATGAAATTGTACAGTGGGATTTTCATGTGCGTGGCAGCGAATTTGTCCTTTCAATTACAAGGATGGGACAGAGAATCCAGAAATAGAGGACAAGGATTCAGGATCACCAAGGTCTGCTATCAGATGACTTTTAAAAAAATGACTTTTCCTATTGACAAGCTTGGGGAATCTCAGGTGAGCACATAACTATGGGGTATGACAGACTTTCTGGTTTGCTTGGCCACTTCTGTGACATGGCAGATAAAACATCAGCTTTGGAGATTTGAATATGTATCGCTATTCTCTAGTGATGCAATATGGGTCCCAAGCTCATAATTTCTCTCTGAGTGTCAATTTCCTCTGTTACACAGAAGTGAGAATAATAAAGAGGATAGAAATCTTGTGATTAAATGGAGAGACATACATACAGCACCAGGCTTAGTAAGGGCTTTAGACTAACTCGTCTCTTTTCCTCCTCCTCCTCCTCCTCCTCCTCCTCCTCCTCCTCCTCCTCCTCCTCCTCCTCTTCCTCCTCCTTCTCTTCTTCCCCACTTCCTTCTCTGGCCTTCTTTATTTCTTCCTCCTCCTGCTTCTCTTCCTCTTTTTCCCTTTTTTTCTCTTCTTCATTCTCTTCCTTTATGGTTCTTTATTTTTATCATTCTCTTCTTCCTCCTTTCTATGTTTTCTTCCTTTCCTGTTCTTCTCTTCAGAGGCCCCTGGCATGAATTAGAGTTATCCAGACCTGATCTGCTTTGGCATGGACAAATGCACTGAGCGCTGACTTTTCAAGGAGAGGATGGGAGTCTGAACAGGAGGAGTGAGATACTGGGCTGGCTTTCTGGCAATTTCTCCATCCTTAGAGGTCCAGTTAAGTTTACTCTCCTTCCTTGGGCACACAGGGTAGGTGGAGCTAAGAGGACCCCAGGGCCACTAGAAATGAGGCGTTCTCAAGGAAACAAATATTATAGAGGAAAGGTAGCTTTAAATCAATCTGATTCAGAAAAATAAAACACGGAGGCATCTTTGGTCATTTCCTTTCTTTCCATTCTGTATTTCTTGTAACTTCCAGCCACCCCATGTATCAGGAACAAATTCGATTCTGGGCAATAAGCTAGCCATAGCCTCTACTTCCTTGTTGGTGGGGACTTGAGAGGGAATAGATTTTAACTTTTACATTCCTCGTGAGAAGACTGTCCTTTCTGCTTTGACTTTGTGGTTGATTGGGCTAAGCAGAACGCAATGTTACAGTGTTAAGATCCCTGGGACTTCCATAAGCAAAAGCTACACAGAGCTGGTGGCTTCAACCAACCACAGACCTTCCTCATTGCACAGGTGGGGTTGGGGGTCTCAGTGTCCTAGATAAGGGAGGGAAAGTGTTTGTTGGGTTGGTTCCTTCTGTGGACTCTGAGAAAAATCTGTTGCGTGGCCCCTGATGGGTGGGTTGCTGGCTTCTAAGTGTACGGCTCCAGTCCCTGCCTTTGAGCTCACATGGAATTTTCCATCCTGTCTTTTCAACTGCCTCCTTGTTCTGCACATTTCTATTGGCATGGAATTCCTCTTTCTATATGAATGTCCGGCATGTTGGATGAGGGCTTCCCTCCATGGCCTCTACTTTATTTCCACACAAGGCCACTGTCTGAAGTGCTGATATTTAGTCTTCCAGTGCAGCTCTTTAGGGGATACAGTTCAACTCAGGACGGTCAGGGGTAGGGCTCATCTTCTCATGGACTGATGGCATCTGCTGCTGCTTATTTATCTCTTTGGAACACTTGCTTGGGAAAACAAGAAAAAAAAAGCTACCACATCATTTGGAAACTCAGTGACCCCTGTGGAGGAAGACATTTGAAGAGGAACTGAGCCTCTCCTACCCAAGAGGCTTACCTCAGTTCTCCATATCACCTGCAAGATGAGTAGTGCGCCATCTTGGCATGCATGCTTGAGACCCTCCATGGGCACTAAGCTGACAGAGTCATGTACAGCCCGTGCCTACAGGCTGTGATGAACTGTACTGACCCAGATTGCATATCTGTCCACACTAAAAACAAAATGTCTGCTTTTGTTAGAAGCCCACGGAATGATATGAGGATGGATAACTATCCCTCGATCCTTAAAAGCCAACTCGAAACAGGCAGTGGCCCATGGTAAGTGGTGCGAAAGAGAAGCTCAGGGCCCCCAGGGGAGAATAAACAAGGCAGCCACGCTGGTCATGTCCTGGTTTGTTTTATTACTAAGTAAATGCTCATGTGGATGGATCAATGCTAGGTGCTTTACCAATTTGGCATTCCCAGCAACAGGCATACATTCCTGCACAGCTGACTCTCAGAAGCACATTTCACTGGCGAAGGTCTTTTCTCTCGCTGCAGCTCTGTTTCCTTTTGGGAGGCAGTTAAGGTAGGGGAAAACTAAATGGGTGCTGACGGCGCCCATGTTAAGTGAACTCCATTTACTTTCACAGAAAATGGAGCATAAAAATAAACCCCAGAAGGTTAAGTGCTTTGCACTATATGTGGAGGAGGTGATGAGCCAAGGGCCTGTTAGGGTGAATGGGAAAGGGGAATCACATACAAGTTGAAGACTTTTCTATCACCCTCCTCTATGCTTCTTCAAATAAAGCCACACGACACAAGCGTTGACAGTCAACAGAACTTGCATGGCACATAGGCAAGAGTGGCCTCTGACTGTGGTCCTGATCAACTCAGGTGATCATTATTGAGGTGGGGGGAGAGAGAGAGGGAGTAGAGAGGAAGGGAGGAGAAAGGGAGGGAGGAGAGAGGGAGGGAGGGAGGCCACTCAGCAGACCAGGGCAAAGCTATGTGGGGTGGTGGAGTGTTTCCTGGGGGGCCCATGTTTGAGATCATGGTGGAGTTTGAAACCTGTCATCTTAGGATGATGCCCTTGGTAAATATGAATTGTCTTCATGGCCGCCAGACATTTCTGTAGACACTGAGATCATGGTAGGAGAGAAATCTCATGAGATTCTGCTCACATGATATGTGCATTGCAGGAAAGAAGTATGCCCACCCACACCCACACCCACAGATCTCCCCCAATCTACTTCCTGTTCTAGTGTGTAAATTACTTTATTACTTTTCTTCTTTCTTTCATTCCTCGTTCCTCTACACTCATAGTACTTCAGTCCTGGGAGGCATGAAAGAAAATAGCTCTGTAGTCAGACTCCTTGGGTTCAAATCTCCCAGCCGTAGAGCCTCTTAGCGACATCGTTAATGCCAGCAAGTTAACACAACCTCTCTGGGACTTAGCTTTGGCTTCTATCATGCCACCAGAATGTGCCTGCCATCTTTTCAGCATGATTGTAAAAATCAGAGGAAGTTATGGTCATTCGAGGAAAAGCAACATTCATAGTCAAGCTTGTTGGCATTAATGATTATACTTTATGGGCATGTGGATGTGGGTATGTATAGGTCATGTGTGTAATTTGATAATGACTACCCTGTATTGCAACATAAATAAATGTAACACGGTGAGACTTTGGATTGTGCCTATCTGGGGATGCATGTGTAGTTAATAGATGCTAAATGCAGTGGAATCCAGTCACCAGTGGTAAAGGCTGTTCATTGGAAGGAATGTGGGTTGAGGGGTTCCAGAATGGGTTATCAGGAGACTTGCCACAGGGAAGCGGTAAAGAGCTTCACTCTTCAGATTAAAGAGCTGCTGTTGGGAGCTACACCAGGAGGCTCCAGGACTGCCAGCTTGTAGCTTTAGAATTCAGAGCCACCTGTTATCACTGCCTTCCTGTGAAGCTAAATGGCAAAGTGATCTAAGTTACCAAGAAAGCTATGATGAGAGTTACCAAGAAAGCTATGATGAGACTTTCATCATTAGAATCTCATTGCAAGGTGGGCAAGAAAATTAAAGTGTGTGTGTGGGGGGAGGGTGACAAAATACTGAAAATAAAATCTAATTCAAAAAATCAGCTGGGTGCCAGTGGCTCACACCTGCCATCCTAGCTACTCAGAAGGCTGAGATCTCAGGAACTCTGGGTGCAAAACCAACCCCAGGGAAAGAAAGTCTGTGAGACTCCTATCTCCAATAAACTACCCAGAAAAATCCAGAAGTGATGCTGTGGCTCAAGTGGTAGAATGCTAGCCTGGAGCTCAAAGAGGCTCAGGGACAGTGCCCAGGTTCTGAGTTCAAGACGCCGGACTGGCACACACACACACACACACACACACACAAAAGCCTAGTAAACACAATGATGACAACATCAAACACTTTTGGAAGAGTCCTTCAGCAGTAAATTGAAAGCGAAAGAGTCAGAGAATCAGCTCTGCCCTGATCACAAAAAGTAGGGTGCCTCGGTGTTCCCTAAAGAAAGAACTGCAGGGTGAAAGGTAGGGAGGGACTGGATGGAGGAGCCTCATCCAGGGAGGAGGCGTGGATGGGCTGGGCCTGGCGTGAGCTTCTGTATTTGGACCGAGCTCATGGTTTTGGACTGATTTGTTCAGGACTTTAGGGAACTTGGAGAAAGAGGGATTGGCACACGGGTTAGGTTTCCTGTTTGGGATCAAAATCTCCATTGGGATGCAAGTTACCTTCTGTCGAGTGTGGAAGACAGGTGTGCAAAGAGAGGGAAGGAAGCCCTCTTTATGTGAGGGCCAGAATGCAGCTTACAACCATCTTCCTGCCTCTGACCTGGCTCAGTGCCTCTCCTGCAACGTCGTGTGAACGACATGGTCTTTCCAGCAGGGAAAAGCCAGCCAACAGCATGCCATGAGACTTCAGCTTGAGGACTTCCATGAGTCCTTTCTGTTTGGCTTCCGTCATTGCCCACAGTGAAGCAGCCAGGCCTCTGCCCTCCGTCTCTACGGCAGTAGAGTCTGACTTGGCCTCTGCCCTCAGTCTCCCACCACAACACTGGGCAAAGCCCTTGGATCTGATCGCTTGGGTGTGATTCTAGGGAGAATCAGAGAGTCTTGGGAAACCTTGCCCATCTCCTAAACTGATGTTGAATATTGTCATTATATAGAAGAAAGTCCAGGCCAGACAAGTGAAGAAAGACAGGCAAACGTTGCTAGGGAGAGCCAGTCCCATTGGAGAGAAAATGGAATAAATGTCTAAGTCAGAATTGATTGTGAAGAGTAAATGTCTAGCTTGTCTTGCTTTGATTCTCTCTCCCTCCCTCCCTCCCTCTCTCTCTCTCTCTCTCTCTCTCTCTCTCTCTCTCTCTCTCTCTCTCTCTCTCTCTCTCTCTCTCTCTCTCTCTCTCTCTCTCCCCCTCTCTCT
Source organism: Megascapheus bottae (assembly GCF_031878675.1). Lineage (NCBI taxonomy): Eukaryota > Metazoa > Chordata > Mammalia > Rodentia > Geomyidae > Megascapheus > Megascapheus bottae. The sequence continues at coordinate 10,583,474 of NC_143538.1, read as the reverse complement.
CTTTCTGCCCATAATCTCTGGGCTTCTGGGGGACCATGTCATCTCTTCCAGGAAGCCTCCTAAGAAGGCCTCACACTCTTTCAGATCTAGTAATATTCAAGAAATTTACATGACCTGGAGAGGTGTAGAAGCACACAAAAGCCTGTGCTACATTTAAGAGGGGAGGGGGAATGCAACCAAATTCTATTATTGCTTCTGCCCTGAGAGCCATAAATCGTGTTTAATGCTTAGAATCTCGTTTGGGAAGGAGGAGGAGGGTAGGTAAAGATATTAATTTGGTTGTTCCAGGAATGTATGTACAGTAGAAAGGAACTTCTGGCTATATCTATGGAGGGGCCTGGGAAAAGATTCATGGGTTCTTTGTTCCTGCCCTAATTAAGGCATTTGTTAGTATGTTTTAATAGCTCAGAGGAGCTTTGTTCTCCCTGGGACTGGTTTAGAAACAGCTTTTTCTCTGGAGAAGTGGGGAAACTTCCCCCCTACTTCTAATCTGTACATTGCAGTGGCTTGAGGGCACAGAGGATGGCTTGACTTTCTAATGTTTGGTCCTGGGTGATGCCTGGGCTATGCCTAAATACTGTGAATGGAGCTTAGAAATCTGCGTGGGGCCTCTGTCCACAGGTGAGTCTGTTTCTGTCTCAGATACGATGACCACTGGTGTATGTCCAGTGAACACAGGGACAGAAACTTTATCAACAGACCAACTTTAGTTTCTTTCCCTTTTTGTCTTTTTCCTTTGTGCCTGTCCTGAGACTTTAATTTAGGCCCTGGGTGCTGTACCTGAGGGTTTTGTTGTTGTTGTTGTTTTCCTACCATTTGAGCTATAGCTTCACTGCTCTTTCTCCCCAGCCTTTGGTAGTTTATTGTACACAATAGTCTCACAGACGTTCCTGCTCAGACTGGTCTCCACCTGCTATCCTCAGATCTCAGCCTCTTGAGTAGCTGGGATTGCAGGTGTGAACCATTGGTGTCTGGGTCTAGTTCCTTTATTTGACTCCTTAAACTATTGACCCAAGGTGGCGTAGTGAGAGAGCACACAACGGAGCAGTCTACGATTTATCTTTTAGGATGGGTCGGGAACTAGGGTTAGAAAGGTCATCATCTTCCTATCTTTTATTTCACACCTCTTGTCTTTAAAGACTCCAGTGTCCCCACTTTCCAGTCATCCAGAGAGGAACTGACTCTCTGAAGTCTCTGGGTAACCCAGTGGGTGGTAATGCTGTAAAAGTGCTGGAAGGTCACTTGAGATTAAGGCAGGCAGGTAGGTACAAGGCCAGATGCATGGGAGAGCGTGCTGCTGCTATTTTAATTCTGAAAGATACAACAAATGGAAGCCTCTGAAAAGCAAAGAAGAAAATCCTAGCCACAGTCCAATAGGGGAATAGGCTTTGGCTGAATCCTAGAACTCAGGCTTGCTTTTTCTCAGGAGCAGAGATCAAAGTAAAGTCTGGGCACCCACAGAATCTTCACCTCCTAGACAGTAATACCTTTCCCCCTGCATCCCCCACTTCCTTCCATACTGAGCAGTGCCCTCTTAATTTTTCTTACTATAGGTTTTTATTATTTTATTATTGTTCCTGCTGTCTTGAAGAGAACAGAGACGTGTGTTTCTGTTGATCTCTCATGCTCGTGACAGAAATAAGTTTATGGATATGAGATCTTACTTTGCAGTCTCAGTGTGTTCAGCGGCGTGCATGTCTTCATTCATTCTCCTTGCCGCTGTCAAAGGCCATACGTCTTCTCAGGAACGGACAGAATTAGTGCTTTCCACAAACGCACAGAAGCCGGGAAGCTGTGGGTCCTTGGGAGAAGGCTGTGCCGTTAGGCTCTGTAATTCTCCGATTTTTGCCGCACACGCCATGTCTCAGAAGAGGGATATGTCTTTCCTAACAGCCATCATTTTTATATAAAATGGAAGGTATTCACATTATGTCTTCATCTTCTATATCTCCACGAGTAACAATATCAGAACTACTCCCTCCTGACAACTGTATTCATTTCTCATTAAAGATATTTCATGTTTTATTCAGGAATTTAAATGAAGCTATCAGAGCCGGGAATGGCATCCGTTTGGTATAATTGTATCTTACTGATGCCAGTCCCAAGAGTTCTAATTAATACATATATTTAGCTCTTTGACTGTCTTTAGACCGAACGGTTGAGTGTAAAAGGCAGGAAGAAACTTAAAAGAAAAAAGAAAAAAAACCCAAATAATCTGAACAGAGAAGTTTTTTTATTTTTTTTAAAGAGTTTTTGGTCTTGGTACATTTCAAGTTGAGTACTTTATGAAAAACAGACTGTGAGATGATAATTGTTTTTAATGATCACTCATACATGTTATCAATTAAACACACACACACACACACACACTCACACACACACACACACACACACACACACAATGTCCAAGCCCAGAAAATGGTGTGTACTGACAACTCTCCCTTTGGCTTGCTCTCCCTTCTTCTCTCTCTGCCCCTTTTTTATTTTCCTCTGACCTCACGCTATTAAAAAGCAATATTGTTCCTCTTTGCCAACGTGAAAATGACTGAAGCCATCTAGGGATTCCTTGGCCTCCCCAAACCCATCACATGAAAAGAAGCTAATTGAGTACCAACCTCATTCCTGTCGGGGTTTGCCATTCTCTCATTCCCTCCAACCAGAGTCCCCACACTCTCTTTCAGGAAATGAGTTTGGGGACATTTCTCATGCTGGTCTAACATTGGCATTCATAGCCCTGGTGCACACGTGGAGGCCTCAATTGGCTTTGGTGCCTGGGATGCCGCGGGGTCTGGGGCGAGGGTTTATAAATCACTCTGTGGTATGCTGAGATCGAGACCTCGGTGATCCCTCCTCATACTGACTTGTGACAGCAATCTTAAGAGTTTCCAGTAAAGAAAAACAAAGGCCTTATAAACAGGACAGTTCAACTTGACACTTAAAACAGTTTACAAGGCGCTCTTGAGAGAGAGAGAGAAAGAGAGAGAGAGAGAGAGAGAGAGAGAGAGAGAGAGAGAGAGAGAGGGAGGGAGGGAGGGAGGGAGGGAGGGAGGGAGGGAGGGAGGGAGGGAGAGAGAGAGAGAGAGAGAGAGAGAGAGAGAGAGAGAGAGAGAGAGAGAGAGAGAGAGAGAGAGAGGATGCTATTTTCCTCTGTTCCTGAGATGTGGGTCTCCATGGCTGTTTGCTCAAGGTGGCCGTTCAATAGGGCATAAGTTGGGCTTTAGGAACAGCCACCACTCAGTTTGATTTGTTATTTAAACAATGGCTAGGGGTCATTTGGTGGGTTTATTAGTGTGCTATAGATATAACACGAGTCTGGTTGGCATTGCAAAAAAAAAGTCTATGCTCTCTTTTGGACCTCTGCAATCACTGTGTCCTTTACAATCCTTGCCCATGTGAGAGAGGTGACTACCTCTCCTCTCCAGTAAGTGTGAGCCAGGAACGTACATTTCCTTAGCTGCAAAAGAGGATCCCAACCATGTTTGTTTTGTTTCTTTAGAGGATTATTAGAGTTCACACGAAAATGGACCGAAACCCAAGCTGCGTATTGAACTGCATACCAATTCTGCCTAACCCCTGTTCAGTGCCAACCATCCATTTTCACAAACCAGGATACATCATATCACACATTGGCGAAGTTATCTCCCCATCCAAGATGGCAGCTTTGTAACCAGAGGCATTCCTTTCCCAATGGGAAAGCCATGAGAACGTCTAAGTGCTCCTGTTCTGTTCATTTCTAGATGCTGTTTACTCCACCTCCACGTGCCCAGATGCTGAGGGGTTTATTAGCTGAAACTCCTTCCTGTCTGCACACGATGACAGGTATATCAAGAGGAGAACAATAGCCAGAAACAGATGCATGGAACCGTCAGTCGGATGTCAACAGCTTGGGAAGAACATTTATTTCTATGAGGCCCATTTCCATACCAAGCAGAGCATCTGTTTGGCTTTTGTGTTTTGTATAAACAGGACTTTCACACACACACACACACACACACACACACACACACACACACACACGCTCAAAAAAAAATAATGTCAAGAGTTCAAAGGGTGGAGAGTTGAGAATTCTCACCCGGGCACATAAATGGCATCTGCGGATTGGCTGGGCTTTGCTCGGGCGTTCCATGGAGTGTCTCCCTGGGATTGAGGTGATGTGTAGCTTTGATTCTCTGCCCTTGTTCTACCATAACCTGGTTTGGAATGGAGCCCGGCCCTCAGAGATTGGGGGTCATTCCTGCTTGATAGTGCGAGGTCAGAAAATGGAATGAAGCTCGGATATCTCAATTGAGATTTGAGTGTATAAAAGTATAAATCAGAAAAGGAAAAACATAAAGAAGCAAGATCCTTGAAGGGACACCTTGCAGCTGTTGCTTGCTATAAATGAAAGATTTCAAAAATAAGTAGTTATAAGCAAGAAAGCCCAAGCCAGTGGACTAGAAATATTCCCTTTCCAGTCCTGCTTCAAGACGGACTATAAATATGGGAAAGTAAAACAATAGACATGATTCCAAGCTTATAGACATTGCCTGGCATTCCTTCACATATTTTCCATTGCATCCAGACCAATATTCAGGGTATTTAGAAGAAAAGAGAAAAAGACTAAATCCCTCCTTCACCATCCACCCCCCCAGGATGCAAATTAGAATAAGAGCCCAGCAAAAATGACTCCAACATATAGAAGTATATTTTTTTTAGCATTTATTCATGTATTTTCTTTCTGGCAAATGCTGAATAATCTCCAAGTTGAATCATTCTTTCACAGAAGACCAATAAATAAATAAATAAATAATAATTATTATTATTATTTGTCTGTCTCTAGTTCTAAATGCCACTGTCTCATTCGGCTGTAGGTTATTTATGATTTTATGTTGATTTAAACAGACATCTCTCTAGTTTATGGGCAGAGTATAGCATCAAACGGCATGTTGCTTAGAGTGCAATTCTTATGGGCAAACACCTGATCCCCTTTCATAAAAGATAAAAAAGAAAGGAATGATCCTTCGCCATTCACCGACCTTGCCATGCCCGGCTCATAGAGATGACCTTGCTTGACCTTTGGTAGCGGTAACGAGGGTCCTGTGTACTGGACTCAAGGTAGGGTGATTGCAAATGATTCCTCCAGCATCCCTAAAATCCATGTTAGCAAAACGTGTTTGCATTCAGGAGTTCACTGGGTGTATGATGCCAACGCAATTGTCAGGGATTGCAGAGAAGATGGAGATTTTGTACGGAATCGCTTCTCATCCTACATGCCCACTTTCCTCTAAGAACTTTGCAAGGCCATATTGTCTTCTACCTTGAAATGTTCTTTTTTTAAATTTAAGTACTTGTACAAAGGAGGTGCCATATAAAAAGGAGTGTTTGAATGCAATGCATTTTTTTTTGTTTCCTTTTAGTTGGCCATGGGGCTTGAACTCAAAGCCTGGGTGCTATCCCTGAGCTCTTTTGCTTAAGTCTAGAGCTTTACCACTTTGAGCTACAGCGCCTCTTCTGGTTTTCTGGTGGCTCATTGGAGGTAGGAGGCTCTCAGACTCTCCTGTCTGGGCTGGCTTTGAATCATGATCTTCAGATCTCAACCTTCTCAGTAGCCAGGATTACAGGCATGAGCCGCCAGTACCTGATGTCCAATGCATCTTGATCATTCAGCATTCTGACTCTCCTTCCACCCACCCCTTCCCTCATTTTTTAAAAATTCTGTGGTATATACCACATATTCTAGCTGCCACAAATGAGGGAAACCATGCAAGCTTTGTTTTTCTGGGTCTGGCTTACTTCACTTAATATACATTTTTTCCAAGTCTTTCCATTTCTTTATGAATGGGACCTTATCATTCTTTCTGAGAGATGAGTGGAATTCCATTGTGCATTATAAACCTCATTTTATTAATCCATTTGTTCAATGAGGGGCATTTTTTTTGTCAAAAGAATGTTTTCTGATCTCACTTTAACGCTGTTGTCTTTCTATTATGGTCAAAAGACAGAAAACAAAATTCTATTTGGGGGAACATTCAACATTGAGGTGTTGCACTTCCCAGTTATTTCTCTTTGTTTGGAAAATAAAACTGGATGCATTTGGGTTATCTAAGAGAATATGTGTCCTTCTCATCTCGATCAGCGTTTCTGGGAGAGCTTTCTGGGGAACTCATATCATAAAGCAGGTGAGTTAAATGCTTGACTTTGGGTCAAATGAGTTTGAGGATGGTCAATGCCGCATTGAACACACAGAAAAGCTAGGTGTCTGTGGCTCATGCCTGTAAGCCTGGAGACTCAGGAAGCTAGCCTTGGCAGGACAGTCTGTGAAACCTTAGCTCCAGTTAATCAGCCAAAATCCAGAAGTGATGCTGAGGCTCAAGTGGTAGAGTGCCAGCCCTTAGTATAAAAGCCATGGGACAGTTTCCTGGTTCTGAGTTCAAGCTTAGCTGTGTGCATGCACGTACATCTCTGTGCACAGACACTCACACACACAAGCACATAAAAGAAATGATGGCATGTGTGACATGGATCAAGACACTATTCATACCCTGACATGTTGAAACTCTCTGTACAAATACTTAAAGATAACAATTTTAAAAAAGCTTCAAAGAAAGATATATTAGATGCAGCATTTTCCAGAGCGTTTGATACACAAAGTAGCTCAATGGAAAATTAACTTTTGCTATTTCCTTTTTCCCCCTATTTTTTCTCCTTTTAAATGTGGGCTTCTTTTTTCTGAGACCATATCTCCCACTGAAACACTCCAAAGAACTTTAAGAAATACTGTGCTAGATAGGAGAGCATGTCTCTTCAGCTACTTGAAAAGAGAAAAAAAAAGATGCTACTTTTAAAAAGATGGTTCATGTCAAGAGCAAGTGACAGTGGAGTATAAATTAAATTAGCTAGCCTCTGATTCTATTTAAAACAAACTGAAAGTTAAAAAATATCAGGAACCAACAAACAATTATATACTTGAAATGGAAAAGAATAAGTAGTGGGGGGGGGAGGAGAACAAAGCTTTAAAATGTGAACTAACCTCTTCATCAGACACCCACATATAACTTCTTAAATCATTTAAAAATACAGCAAGGAATAGAAAACCTGATCAAGAGACTGTCCAAATAATTATAGTTTCTTCTTCAACTTTTCTCATGGAAATCATATTGTCATTTGAGTACTCATCTTGACACGACTAATTGTTGTTATTCAAGGCAAAGAGAAAAAATAATTTAAAAAAAGAGGGGAAAAAAAGCACTCACGATGAGGTAACTTGAGACAAAGTTTAACCAGTTATCCTCTTGTGTTGGAGAATGGAAATTTCAGTGATTCTCTTTCTCCCTCGTGATAACTCATCTGGGGGAGTTTTCAGTATCCTCTTATCAGTCTCACTGCCCTTTACTTTTCCTGCCCCAACGCTACTTTTTCATCTGTCATTTCTTTTCTTTTTTTTTTTTTTTGGCCAGTCCTGGGCTTGAGCTCAGGGCCTGAGCACTGTCCTTGGATTTTCTCAAGGCTAGAGCTCTACCACTTGAGCCTCAGCACCACTTCCGACTTTTTTCTATGTATATGGTACCGAGGAATCGAACCCGGGTCTTTGTGCATGCTAGGCAAGCACTTTAACCACTAGGCCAAACTCCCGGCCCTTCATCTGTCATTTCTGCTCCTCCAATACACATTCAGAGAGGAAGTCATGGGATAGGTGACATAGGTCCTGTCCTCCCTGAGAGCTGGGCCCTTAGACACTCAGGCTTCCCTCCTATTTCTCTGACTGCAGCATGTCTCTCTAAGACCAAGTCACATACAGAGCATCTGGGGATCAAGACGCATGGTCCTACCTTATTCTGTATTTGTATCCACCCATTGGTTTCCTACAGGCAACCAGATTGGAATCGGTCTACCGCCATGGTGTAATTTCAGAGTTACCCACAGTTGGTAACCATGGTTACCTTTGCCCTTAACAGAAATAACACATAATTAAAGGTAGGAAGAGAAATAGAATTCACATGGGAGAAGCTGTCTGAGTGTGGGTGTTCTGATTGGTAGGTAGCCCCTGTGGACTTCCGTTCTGGGCTCTGTCCCCTCTCTCTTCTACGGGTTAGTCTCAGGACTGTATCTGTGCAATGAACTCCAACCAGGGTCTGGATTCCTTGACACCAGGAGTTCTCACCGTATTTTAAGAGCTAAGTCTTGGATTGCTTTGGAAATGTCAGATCATTATTTGTTTTTAGGGTTCTTTCTTAAAGTTCACCTCATTTCTCAACTCAAGGAAGGGCAACATGGAGAACTGAAAATTAAAGCTGCCTAACTAGATCCTTGGCCAAGCACCACTGTGCTTGCGTGGGTTTGTGGTTGTCTTCCTCTCCTGCTTGCTTGCAGGACTCTTCCCGGAGAATGCGTTCAGAGGCTGAGAATGAGGCCAGTGGCCTGTGATGTTAAGAGAACTTGGCATTTTCACCAGGCTGGAGAGGGAGCTGGTTGCACAAATTAAAGTCAAACACATCATAGTTCGATTAGCAGTGGCACACTTGCCTTTGTCGTCTACTTGTTTTTGCATTTTTAACATCTTTTTTGTTCCAACCCAAAATGAAGCAATTAAACAAAAACAAAAAAGGGCAATCCCATTTGTTTTCGATCAAGATTTCTTCTCACCTTCCCTAATCCTGGCTTTCCTGTTTATTGAGGAACACAATTTATACTTGAATGAAAGGAAATAAACTTATATATAGTCAGCTATTTAATCAATGGTTGATTTGTTCTGGTTAACAGGGATTTCCACTCAAATGCAGCTTGAAAAATATAAATGCACAGAGGAAAATAAATGCCTGCACTTGACACTGGAAAGGAAATTAATTGTCTTACTGCCTAAAAATCAAAGACAATAATACATTGGATTTTTTTTCTTTTAAGCAGATTTACATGAAGCTACCTTCTTGTGTACTAGGAGATCCCTCTCAATGAGTGAGTTCACCCATGAAGAGCTTTAATTACTTGATATTTTAAAAAAGAATTATTTATTAAGGGGGGAAGAGGCAGAAGGAGGGAGAGTCATGTGTGTGGGAGAATCCGAAAGCTGTACATGGGAGGCAGACAGTTTAAAATGTAATGATTTTAATGAACATAAAAACCTCAGTCTCACAGTAAGGAACTGTTTTTGAAATTTGTCACAGCCGGCTGCTGGGGCGAGTGAGGGGGACAGTTCTATGAAGTGGCAGGTGAAGAGCTGAGCTTGTAAAACCAGCAACCACCCGTTTAAACCAAGCCAAAGGACAGTCCAACCCAATATGTCTGCCGTTTTCCTCTCCTCCCCCACCAGCCCCCTCCCCACACACGAATTGTTCTCAGAACACAAAGTACAGGACTGACAGGTCTAGTACAAGAAAAAAAAATGCAACTCTGAGGGGCTAAATGTGGCATCCTGTTCTCCTTCCGCCCAACACTTCCTTTGTTCCTCTAATCACAAAACAGCTGTTTCCTTTGGAACTGCACATCCCAGCTGGTGGAGATGCTCTACCTTCTGGGATCTTGCTGTGCAGAATATACAACTCTAGAGTTTTTACATGAGGTCTTCTTCCTCCCACCATGAGCCCTTTCCCCTCTTATTCCTGTTCAGAGTTCACTTTGACTGCCATGAGAACAGTCAGAACACACACACACACACACACACACGACACAGCCATTCCAGATTCAGATATTTCAAATGGCAAAGAAAATGCTTGGAAATATTTTGGCTCTCGGGTGTCCAGTTCTTTTCTGAAACAGAAATGGATGATCAGCTTTCCTTTAAAAGCCTGCTTCTAAAAAAAATTAAAAAAAAATAAGTTCCATTGAACAGGCTTCTGCGTGCTACCTACCAGGCAGAATGTGGGATCTGCCCTCAGGTGGGAGATGCAATGCTATGCTAGCCGCCACCCTCTGATCAGAATTTTACAGTTTTTGATGGGTATTTTCAGAAAGATATTTGGGGTAATAAATAGTCAGGCATCTAGTGGACCTGTTTACTTGTAAGTTTGGGAAAAGCATAGACTGAAAGAGCAAAGAAAATACAGAACCTGTTGAAATCTTTGGGAGAGACGGGAGTGTCAGTCACATCATTTTGTTTAGATAAAATGCGGCATATAAGGAAGTCATAGGGCTTGTTAGGGAATAGAAGGTGGAGAGGAGACAAGGGAAGTCCATAGAGGAAAATGTATTAGTCATGATTCCTTAGAGACACTGGGCCAATAGGATATAACTGGAGAGATGTATGTATGTATGTATGTATGTATGGATGGATGGATGGATGGATGAATGGATGGACGGATGTATGAGTGGATGGATGGATGGATGAATGGATGGACGGACGTATGAATGGATGGATGGATGGATGGATGGATGAATGGATGGATGGATGGATGAATGAGTGGATGGATGGATGGATGGATGGATGGATGAGTGGATGGACAGACATATGAGTAGATGGATGGATGGATGGATGGATGGATGAGTGGATGGATGGATGGATGGATGAGTGGATGGATGGATGGATGGATGAGTGGATGGACAGACGTATGAGTGGATGGATGGATGGATGGATGGATGGATTGATGGATGGATGGATGAGTGGATCGATGGATGAATGAATAAATGTTCAGATAGATAGATATGAAACTTATTACAGCAATTGGCTCTCATGAGCAAGAAAGTCTATCTGTTGGCATGTTAGGAAATCCAGTGCTCTAATTCAGCCCCATCTAAAATCCTGACAGTGCACAGATCATGCACATGTTTGTTTGAGTTCAAAAGTTGGAGAACCTTGAGGAAGAAAGGGCTACTCCAGTTCAAGCAGAGAGCTCAAATTTGCCCTTTCTCCCACCCTTTTTTTTCCTGCTGTGTTCTTATGGATTTGATGATGCTCCTCTAAGTTGAAGAGAGACATTCAAATTTACAATCCACTTGTTCCAACGTTTAGCTCAGAAATACTCTCACGTATGTCCACATATAACATGTGAGCCAGCCATGTAGGAAGTCCAGTCATGCGGAGACACCAGCCGTATTCTGTATGAGTGGTTTGGAAGTCAAGGCACTGAGAAATCCTTAAACAAATGTAACACAGGAATAGGTGCCGTTTCCATGTATTTACTCTAGTTTACAATTCTTTTCATAAGCATCGAGTATTATTATTGGTTGAGCCAGTCTGCCTGGCACTTCGTTCTGCCAAATTGACACCAGGAGACCTTCCTTGTTTCTTCACCCTTCTGAGCCTCTGCTAATTTACCTGCAAAGTAGAGATGACTTGGTGGAGAGAGAAAACGGAATAGAAGCAAACAGAAATGTCAACATTATTAATGACCTTTGGACTAGTAGTACATCGAAGCAATTGTATAGTATATTTTGCTCTATTGGGCTGTGAGGAAAAGTGTGCATATCATTTGTGTAAGTATCATGGATGGCATTGTTATTTTCTGTGGTTCTGCTTCAACCGTGTAATTAAGATGCTGTTAGGGTTTTGTTTGTGGTCTCTTCTGGAGTCTGTAGTGGGCTCGCCTCTCCTTGGTTGATGTAATTATTATCACTCTGTATCATCCATCTTTTCACCCCAGTTATGGGCCTTCTCAGTCTTTCCCCACAATTGTCAAGATGCTCAGATTCATCACTTAGAAGAAGACAGAGATTGCTGCGTGTAATTCAGCAGCCTCCCCTGTGGGGCAGCCAGGCCACTTTGAAGTCTTTCTATTCTCAAACTTCATTAAGAGTACACCAGTGGTCTTCTGAAATTAGTTTTACAAGGAAAGAAAATTTTGGAAATTCATCATTTACAGATTGCATGAAACTGACCTGGTTTAGCTATATTGTTTAGAGAAATGAAGCAATGTGAATTTATTATCAATGATTAAGTAGTAAATATGTCACAATTACTAGAAGTCTGTAGCCTGGAAGACAAATCCCCTAAGTGATGTATCTATTTCATGTGGAAGCTAAATAGCTTTCAAATGCACTTACTTCAACAAGAATTTACTAAGCACCTATTATGTCCCCACTACCATTTTAGACACTGAGACTGCCAAGGCCCATAGACTCGGTCAGAAGGCAAACTTCTCAAATGAATCTATAGAACCAACACAGTGGAGTATGGGGAAAAGCCACACAAGAGCAGAAGGGGTGGGAGGGAAGAAACGGTGCTGCAAGTCGTGAAGCTTTTGCTGAGAAGACTTGGGAGAGGTCAGGCAGGCAGGCAGTATGATATCTTGGAGAGAGATTTCAAAGTCCAGTCATTCTCATGGACTGTGGAATAGCCTGAGTGATGAGAACAGGGTTAAGGTTGGGGTTGGAGTAGTGGAAATAAGAATCAGGTCATAAATACCATCCATTTGGTTGCTGAGATTTAATTAGAGCCTGAAACCTAGCAAGTTTTGTTCTGCAAGCAGAAGAGCCACTTATTTGGACTTATGTATTAAAAAGCACAGATGGAACTCCCATTAGTATTCTGGCTATGGTGGGGGTACACCTGTAATCCTAGCTACCCAGGGGGTGGCAATAAGGATTAATAATTGAGGCTGAATTAGGCAAAAGCATGAGACGTAGCAGGGAGTGGTGGCTCACGCCTGTAATTCTAGCTACTCAGGAAGCTAAGATCTGAGAATCATGGTTCAAATCTAGCCCAGGCACTAAAAGACTTGAGACTCTTATCTTCAATTAATCATTGAAAAATGGGAAGTGGTGGTAGCGTTGAGTTGAAGAGCTCAGGGACAGCACCCAGGCCCAGAGTTAAAGCCCTATGACCCCCCAAAAATATATAAAACATGTGACCTTACCTGAATAACAAGCTAAAGCAACATGAACTGAGGGTATAGCTCACCAAGTAGAATACTCATTTGCTTAGCAAGAATAAGGACCTGAGTTCAAATTCCAGTACCCCAACTACCAACCAAAGTAGAAGAAAAGGGGAGAAATGAGGAGTAAAGAGATGAAGAGGAAGGCTGTGAGGAAAAAGGAAAGGAAGAAAAAAAGAGGAAAATGAAGAAAATGAGAAAGAAGAGGAGGAGAGAGAAAGAGTCTTTTGTTTGTTTCTAAAGAATGAATGATGTTAGCCGACTACAGGGAAGGGTGGAAAGACTCCAACTCTTGACAAGGTATACAACCTGGGGTTTCTCATTGGTTCTTTCATGTGGCATCTCTGGCCAAATACAGAATCTCTCTCCTCTCTCCTCCCCAAATCCCTTCCAGCTGAACAACTGGGCTGCTGTTCAGCGATGGCTTTCATATTTGTGAATACTCTTACGTCTGGGACATCAGATTGTCTCATTTAAATTTAATTTGAATTTCTGTTTGAAGACTCAACCTGAGACATCAAAGGGAATTTTTTTAAAAATGCACTACACAATAAATGATCAAATGGCTTCTGGAAGCGTTACACTTTTATATCTGGAAATGTTGGATCAAAACTCCCATTTCTTTTGTTGCTAAAATCGTTACAGGGAGACTTGAATGAAACTACCATTGGAGTTTGCCATTACATTTAACCAACAGATAAATTATTATAACCTGGTGAGGTTAGAACCATCAGTCTATACATTCTTTCTCTACATTAGAATGAGTCAGGTTGGGTTTTTTTGTGTTGTCGTTTTTCCAGTCACTAAACTTAGATTTGGTTTCAAGTTAATTTTCTTCAAGTCATAAAAATATTGTTTAGAAAGTGCAGGTCATAGATGCCTGATTTGCAATCTGGGAAAATAATGATGGTGCTGATTTATCTGCTTAAAACACACTGAATTTGGTGTAGAAATGTGACCTTTGAGAAACCAACTTTTCAAAACCCTTTTTCTTTTAAACTTTAATTATTTGTACATTTGCTTTTCTGTGGATGCAAAGCCTAGTTTAGCAGATTTCAAATGTTTAGGACAGGTTTGTGCTACAGGGAATCAGCCTTGGTTGAACAGGAACTTGGGAAGACAGGACTAAGGATTCCAGAGTGTTCTGAAATGGGAAACAAAAACAAACAAACAACAACAACAAAAGAAAACCCTTCCAACTGAAAAAGGGGGTGAATGAGGAAGGGTTAGAGTGACATGAACGATGGAATCCTTCCAACAATCGTTGCTGATACAAGCTCACACTAGAGTTCCACACATGATTGACCCAAGCTGTATGATTAATCCAAGGAGAAACTATGCAAGTCGGAGGATGTTCACGGGTGCAGTCAAGTAGCCTTCTGCTCTGGCCTTGGCTGCCTTCTCCTTAGCCTCCACTTTAGAGAGAACCCTCCTCACCCAGGCTCTTAGGTCTCAATGGGGACAGCAGTTGGCAGTTGGCACTTTGGTAAAGTGCAGATCGTATCAGGCCATTTCCTATGACTGAGTATTAACCCCGGGACAGCCATCACACCCGTCTCCATCCACATCCTCTTCCACATTGCATGCCACGGCTTAAATACCCTGCCTGCCATATCTTGCCAATTTCCTCATTGGGCCTGCTAAAGTCCTCACCTCATCTCTTCTTTGATCCAAACATTGGCTTCACAAGCCATGAATGGTGACATTCTCTGAAGATGCAATATAATATACAGGTTTGTTGTTCTCTAGGATACTAGCATATTTTTTATGGTTTGAAAAGAAGATACAGTTGACATTTGTCTACAAGTGTCCGAGGTGTTCAAGAACAGATGGACAGGGGCTGGGAGTTTGGCCTAGTGGTAGAGTGCTTGCCTAGCATGCACGAAGACCTGGGTTCAATTCCTTGGTACCACATACATAGAAAAAAGCCAGAAGTGGTGCTGAGGCTGAAGTGGTAGAGCTCTAGCCTTGAGAAAGTCCAAGGACAGTGCTCAGGCCCTGAGCTCAAGCCCAAGACTGGCAAAAAAAAAAAAGAACAGATGGACAAACCAGTATTTTTCTGACTGGTGTGACCCTCCTATGATGCTGATTTTTAGGAACAGACCCCCCTGTAGGTTGTGTTTTGTTTACAAGGCTCACCAATGTCTTTCTGTGAGACTCCTTGGTGAATGTATTTTGTGAAAGAGTTCCTCCATTTTCTTGGCATCCCATGCCGGAGAGACTCAAGTTCACAGTACCTTAAGATTTCTGGAACGTTGTACTCCCTGAAGACTCCAGGCTGTCTTACTGTTTCATTGTTTGATCACATTCCTTTGGATATTAGAGGTAGCACGAGATCTTGTTCTGGGAAAAGGGATGAACTTTCCTATTTTCATTCAAAGATGACCATTCCAGGGTTTCTTTGGGAAGGTGACAGACGGAAAATAGCTATCAGGATTGGGGTTCATTTCGGAAACTCCATATACAAGCCTTGGTGGATGTTTTCACAGAAGAAAGTCTGTACCAGTCTGCAGGTTGGTGATTTGGGTGGTGGGTACCACAAGGTGGGTGACTGTCACCACACACTTTAATATGATATATTAAATGTCAACCAGGCATGGCTGGGTGTGCATATCTTTCCTGTTGTCCTGCCTATTTATGCTTATTCAGCCCTTTGAATAATTTAACACGTTTCATACTCTAAATTACTCTCCTCAATTTGATGGGGCTTTTGGCAGTTTACTTGAAATGCTTGGTGTTAGGTCAACCTAGGGTCTCAGCTTCTGCTAAAGAGAAGTACTCTGCTTACTTAGGAAAAGGTAATTAGTTTTCTCTGTGGATCTGTTCCGGGGGGGTGGGGTGGGGTGGGATGGGAGAGCAGAGGTGGAGGGAACCCATGCAGTGCCTTGGTAGTGGTTGGGTTGTCAATTGCAAGCACTCCAGGATCCAAGGGGTTAAAGACTTAATGGAGCAGAAGGCTGGCCTTCAGGAGAGGTAGAAGTTGAAGGGCATGGAACACAGCTTGAGTGGGCCATGCAGATGGCTGCGGGTGATAAATGACCCTCACTTAGTCCACACTGACCGCAGAGGCATCCTCCTCTCTATTTAATCCTCTCGTAACAATGGGCAGCTGCAGTGCCCACCGACCGCAGGGCCAGCCCCGAGCTGCTGGAGGGATTCCGGCTGGTGAAACACTGAACCGCTGTCCTTCCCCCTGGGGGCCTGGCTGTGGCTGGCCTCTGGCTTGGGTTTACCTGTGTGTGAGCCCCACCACTCTCTATTTCTTGATTTCTTTCCCCTCTCCTCTCTGTGGGGCTACCATTTGCATACATCAGAGAGAAAGTAAGCCCTGCTCGGAGCCTTAGATACCAATGATTTCTTTAATGTCTGAAGAAGGGGGTTTTAAAGTTACCTATGCACCCCCCTCCCTCCCTCTCTGCCTCTCCCTTTCTCTCCTCTGTCTCTCCCTCCCCCTTTCTTCCTCCATCTTTCTCTCTCCCTCTCCTTTCCTCTCTCCTTCTCCCTTTCTCCTCTTCCTCTCTCCCTCTCTCTCTTCCTCTCCTTCTCTCTCTTCCTTTCCTTCTCTCTCTTACTCTCTTTCTTTCCCACCCTCTCTCTCCCTCTTCTTGTCCCTCTCTCCCTCCCTCTCCCTCTCTCCCTCTCCCTCTCTCCATTCCTGGGGGAACACATTCAGGCTTGAAAGGACAAAGACTTTTGTGAGAGGTGAGTGTTTTTCAATTAAGACTTCAACATCTTACCTTTGAGAGCATCTCACCTTGGGAGACATCCAGAATATTCTAAGGACTCCAGCCAGACAACCTGGCAGCAAAGTGGAGGGGGCAGAGGTGCTTTGTTATGTGACAGCTGGCCCCTGATCGGCTCCCCGCTTTGGGTTTGAACTCTCCAGCAGTTCTTCTGGATATGCTGAAGAAGCTTTCTGGTGGATTTAAAGAGCCTCGCACATAGGGAGACTTCATAACGAAGCGTTTGCTTATCATTCTCTTCACACACACACACACACACACACACACACACACACACACACACACCCCACTTTGAAATAGTCTGATGCTTCATTGTAACCTCAGGTCAAAACCATTTGGTGTGGCAGAAATCCATGATAAATACGTGCCTTTGGAGGTTAGGATGTTGTCTGTTTAAGAGCATCAGATTAAAATTTTTATTAAAAATTTTATTAAATTAAAAAAATAAAAACCTTCCAAACCGTCAGGAAGATCAAATGCGTGAGCACAAGTGTCTCTACAGGAATATGTTTCTGTGGATCACCTCATATCACGTAAGCAGACATAGCTGTTTCCCAAATCATGAATGTACAGTAGTGTGTGCCTCAGCAAACTAGTTCATTTAAGAAGTTAATATTTCGATTCGTTTTCCTGATCCTGGCCATTCTAACTGGAGTGAGGTGGAATCTTAGCGTTGTTTTGATTTGCATTTCTTTTTTTAAAAAATATTTTTATTGTAATTAATAAAAGGGTTACATGATATTTGCCAGATAGAAGGTACATTAATTCACATACATTGATACCCTTTCACATGTCTTGGTCCCCATTACCCTCCCCCACCTCCACCCCTCATCTTGTTTTCCCCCCTTCCCTATCCAGTTTCAAATAATCAAATACAAATATATCCAATATAGCAGATAACAAAGTGAGATACTGTAATAATATAACCAAGGGACAGCAAAAGAGATGAGAGATAACATAGTACATTCAGGACAACAATCATTCATTATATGGCTTTTGTTTCAATATCCTAGAGGTCCTTTCAATTAGCTTCATACTATATGGCCTTATGTACCAAGTTTGCTCTATTGCAGATCTCTGCTAGTAGAGCCCAAGGTTTCTACTGATTATGACAAATGAGGGAAACCATTGAGCCTAAGTTCCTTTGAGTCTGGCTTACTTCACTTAATATGATTTTTTCTAAGTCTTTCCATTTCCTAACAAATGGGGCGATGTCATTCTTTCTGACAGCAGCATAGAATTCCATTGTGTACAAATACCAGATTTTGTTGATCCACTCATCAACTGAGGGACATCTAGGTTGGTTCCATAACTTTGCTATGGTGAATAGTGCTGCAGTGAACATCATTGTGCTAGTGGGTTTAGTATGCCCTAGTTTCTGGATGGTTGGGTAAATGCCAAGTAGTGGAATTGCTGGGTCATAGGGAAGCTGTATGTTTAGCCTTTTGAGGCACTGCCATACTGCTTTCCATAGTGGTTGAATGAGTTTGCACTCCCACCAACAGTGTAGTAGTGATCCCTCCTGGCCACATTCCCTCCAGCATCTGTTGTTATTAGTTTTCCTGCTTCTGGCCATTCTAACTGGAGTTAGGTGGAATCTTAGAGTTGTTTTGATTTGCATTTCTTTTATGACCAGAGATGTTGAGCATTTCTTCATGTGTCTATAGGCCATTTTTGTTTCTTCTTCAGAGAAGACTCTCTTTAAGTCTTTGGCCCATTTTTTAATGGGATGGTTGTTACTTTGGAGATTAGTTTTGGAGTGATTCAATTTTTTGAGCTGTTGATATATTTTAGATATGAGGCCTTTGTCTGCTGTATGGTTGGTGAAGATCTTCTCCCATTCTGTAGGCTTCCTAATTAATTGACTAGCTATGTCCTTTGCCATACAAAAGCTCCGCAGTTTAATGCAGTCCCACTTACCCAGCCTTTCTCTGATTTGTTGTGATTCTTGGTCCTTATTAAGAAAGTTTCTACCTGTGCCAAGGAGGCCTAGTGTATCTCCTATTCCTTCTTGTAAAGACCTCCAGGTCTTTGATCCATTTGGAGTTAATTCTAGTGCAGGGTGACAAAGAAGGATCCAACCTTAGTTTTCTGCAGGTGCTTAACCAGTTCTGCCAGCACCACTTGTTGAAGAGGCTGTCTTTCTTCCATTCTCTTATTTTGGCTCCCTTGTCAAAGATTAGGTGGCCATAGGTCTGTGGTTTAATATCTGGGTCCTCAGTTCTATTCCATTGGTCTTCAGGCCTGTTCTTGTGCCAGTACCAAGCTGTTTTGATAATTATAGCTCTGTAATAGAGTCTAAAGTTTGGTATTGAAATTCCTCCTGCGCTGTTCTTTCTGCTAAGAAGTGTTTTTGCTAATAACAACAGATGTTGGAGGGGATGTGGCCAGGAGGGATCACTACTACACTGTTGGTGGGAGTGCAAACTCATTCAACCACTATGGAAAGCAGTATGGCAGTGCCTCAAAAGGCTAAACATACAGCTTCCCTATGACCCAGCAATTCCACTACTTGGCATTTACCCAACCATCCAGAAACTAGGGCATACTAAATCCACTAGCACAATGATGTTCATTGCAGCATTATTCACCATAGCAAAGTTATGGAACCAACCTAGATGTCCCTCAGTTGATGAGTGGATCAACAAAATCTGGTATTTGTACACAATGGAATTCTATGCTGCTGTCAGAAAGAATGACATCGCCCCATTTGTTAGGAAATGGAAAGACTTAGAAAAAATCATATTAAGTGAAGTAAGCCAGACTCAAAGGAACTTAGGCTCAATGGTTTCCCTCATTTGTCATAATCAGTAGAAACCTTGGGCTCTACTAGCAGAGATTTGCAATAGAGCAAAACCTTGATACATAAGGCCATATAGTATGAAGCTAATTGAAAGGACCTCTAGGATATTGAAACAAAAGCCATATAATGAATGATTGTTGTCCTTAATGTACTATGTTATCTCTCATCTCCTTTGCTGTCCCTTGGTTATCTCATATTGGTATAGTATCTCACTTTGTTATCTGATATATTGAATTTATTTGTATTTGGATATTTGAAATTTGATAGGGAAGGGGGGAAAACCAAGACAGGTGGGGGATGTGGGGGGGTGGGAAACGGGTACCAAGACATGTGAAAGGGTATCAATGTATGTGAATTAATGTACCTTCTATCTGGCAAATATCATGTAACCCTTTTATTAATTACAATAAAAATATTTTTTAAAAGAGAAGTTAAAATTTTGTTATTTATTTACATTTTTTATCCTGAAGTGGTTGCCCAATGAAGATACCATTGAACAATTTGTCAGTTTATGACCACTGTCATCCATTTCATCATTCTCTAGAAATTAATATACATATTCAAAACAATGGGAATATTCTAACCTCTTCTTGAAAGTCTAGCAAAGAAGGGAAAGAAATCAAGTTCCCGAACAGTAGTATCAGATCCATAGACCAGAATTTTTAAATATCTATCACTCAATAGGTTTATTAAATACCTGAAATTTATACAAGAATCTAAACATTCACATGGTAAGGTCAAAGGAGGAGATTCTTAGGAGAGGATCACAAAGACTCAGTTGCTCTATGCATATATGATCATATAAAATGTTATTTATCAAAATGAACTTCAAGAAATGCAAACAAGAGGTTATTTGCCTTTATGAGTTCCCCTTTTGTCACTACTTTTGTTTTCTATACCTTTTGTCTTATATATAAGTTTATCTGTTTTGGGGAGAGCACAGAAATGGTGGGGTATAGAGGAAACAGATGTAGCAGTGACCCTTACTAGATATCTAATGTTGAAAATGAACTATACATCATGTAGGGGAGAAAAGCCAGGAGGGAAAAACTGAGAGAAAGGAGCAGAAGGGGAGACACTGTTCAAAATGAAGCATATCCATTACTTGACTTATGTAACTCTAAGCCCTCTGTATATCACCTTTCCAATAACAAGTTAGAAAACATTTTTAAACATCTTAAAAGTAGAAGAGCATTCATTAACCATTCAACAACATTTTCATATACCTTTGTAAGGTGTATATTTTAAATATAGACTTATAATTTCTTCTTTGACCAAGGATGTATCATTAGTATAATATTATTCCTTTTTCTGTTAATTCATTCACTAAAGTAGCCACCATTTTTTCCCAATCTACATACTACCCGCATTGATCTTCATTATAATGACCACATTGAAATGCTTCATTCTAAAGTGGAAGTCTCCTTAATATATTTATCAAAAGAAACATTCCCAAATCCCCTTGCCAAGTTTTCCATTAACCATAATTTAGTAGCCAGAGAACAAGTTAATCTTACTAATTGTCCATTTCCTTTC
Source organism: Megascapheus bottae (assembly GCF_031878675.1). Lineage (NCBI taxonomy): Eukaryota > Metazoa > Chordata > Mammalia > Rodentia > Geomyidae > Megascapheus > Megascapheus bottae. The sequence continues at coordinate 10,562,610 of NC_143538.1, read as the reverse complement.
CCTTAGTCCAAAGCTGAAAATCATCTGGCTAGGTCTGAATTGAGCTCTTCTCTACTGCTTGTCAGCAACAAGGGCAGTGGAAACCGCAGTGGTCCATAGGTATGCATCCCTGAGTCCATGGCCTCAGGGCCCTGGTTTATGACAGTGGTGGCTTGCAGCTTGGAATTTTCAGGAAATATTGCATCTCAGAATACTGAATCTCAGACACTCAATGCAAGAGTGCCTGATGTCAGAAGAGAGTTTTTGTTTTCTAAAAAATTTCCCCCATAGCCACAGTCCTGAGTGACCAGAACATGTGTTTGGAGCATTCATATGGCAGGCATCCGGGTCCCTAGCTGTTAAGCTCTTCATCATAAAGATTACTCTGAGCTGAAGATCAAGGGTTCCTCGTATGGAGACATGCACTTGTGTAAACCTTTTGCCTGCAAACAATAAAAGTTCCACGTGGCAACAAAAGGTGAACACAATTAGCTGTCAATTTTGACTCTGTAGAAAGACGCAGCATGCCATCTCTCTCCCCACTTTTTCTGCCACTTGCTGGTGACTGTTGCTAAGCAATGCCTTCACTGAGCATCACAGACTCGATGGGGGCGGGACTGGGGGAAGAAGGCTCATTGGGTAATTAGCCCTTGATGTGCTGGCCACAGTGCTCCAGAGCCTTCTGATCTGTGCGCAGCTGTGTTGGAACATTCAGTGACAGTACAAAAATGCAAAAGGACCTATCAACAATAAAGTCGGTATTTCACGCATCATACCAACTCTAGTTTATTTATAGCCAAAACAGGGCCTAGGTTTGTCAGAGGCATGTTTCACAATGATGCAACTTCCTCGTGCCACTCAGCAAGTTGGTCTTCTTGGACAGTGGGGATTTATAGACAATAAACAAAGAAAAAGTCAAAGTGGGGGAGGGATCTCAAGACATAACAATTCTTTTTTTTTTTTTTTGGTTGGTTGTTGAATGTGGCCGAAAGGGAATGCTACTATTCTGTTAGTGAGAATGTAATTTGTTCATCCACCACTCAGGAAAGCAAAATGGAGGCACCTCTAAAAGCTATGATCCCTAATGACCCATGCCTGGTCATTTATTCAATAGACCCCAAACGAGGCCATACTAAAGCTACTGGTGCAACCATGTTCATTGCTGAGTTATTTACCATAGCTAAGATATTGAATCAACCCACATGCCCCTCAGTAGATGAATGGATCAAGAAAATGTGCTCTCTATATACAATGGAATTCTATGCTTCCATCGGAAAGAATGGCATTGCCCCATTTGTAAGGAAATGGAAAGAAATATATTAAGCAAAGTAAGCCAGATCCAAAGGCAACATAGGCTGCATGGTTTCAATCCTTTGTAATAACTAGAAGATATCTAGGATATTTGTAACAAAGGATCACAATGGCTCAATAGAATGTGGATATCACTATATAAAATGTTTATTGAAAGGAACAAGAAATAGAAGCAAGAGAGTTTTGTTTTTGTATTGTTTGTGGTTCTTTCCTTTTTCCCCTTTGGTTTACATGGGCGATTTCTGACTTTATGGCTTGAAGATGAAATTAATTATTTTGTCTTTGAATTCCTGTGGCCAAGGGTGAAAAAAATAATCATTTTGTAAGATGGAAATTTTCAATTTCTTTCCTTAGAGTCAAATGAACTGTAAAATATTAAGTAATTTTTCTAATCCCCCAGTTCAAAAATTGTCCTGAAGTAATCAATTTTCTTAAGACTTGATGGAACAGACCCTTTTTGAATAATTCCAAACTTAATAGCAATATTAACGGGAATCAAGCATATTCAAATCACATGAAAAATTGACAGTGCTCTAAAGCGTTTCTCCTCCACAGTGGGTAAATTTGGTTATTCTTATCTATCATTGTTTCCCTGTGGCTGGAACTCCTATTCTGATGGACAGAAATTCTTGTTTCCCACACATAGCTTCACACACACAACATTAGAGGAGAACTGATCTCTGACTAATGGGTAACGGAAGAAACTTCTCGGACATGGCTCTGTGAAGTCTGCTCTGCTTTCAGAGGACATCAGCCACCAGGGGCTTCCCTGCCGCATTTCTGGAGGCTGGTGTGCAAGCTTGTGGTTCTCCCTTCTCTTCCCAAAGTCTTCTTCCTCTTAGCTAACATGGGGCCAGCTCAGGTGTGAGTTTCTCTTCCCTAGATCAAAGCTCCTCCTAACCAGGATAGGCTCAGTCGTTCCCCACCTCAACAGCTTTGTGCCAAGGGATGCCTGTTTCCAGTTCTGGGTGACAGGATGGGTTAAGTGTGTTTCCTGAGGGTGGAGGGGCCTACAGTTGTGGAATCAACCTTCGTGTGCATTCTAGAAGCTGCTAATCTTCCCAATGCCTGCTTGGTGCAGGCCCTCATGTCTTTGTTAGACGATTGGACTTGAATTCCTTTTTCCTTCCTTGCTTGTGGCAAGGATGAGTAAAATTGTTGAGATGAACTGAAGGTTCTTGGCAATCTGGGGGTTGCGGAGTGAATTCATTGCACTCTGGAATTATTGGCTGTGAGTTTTTTTTTTTATAACACATAGTCGATCTCCAGGAAGAATGCAGGGGCCTCTCGTTTTTCTGAGGATTTCACCTGTATAAATATCACATGTGAGGAGGAATTATTTCACAGGGAAAGGTCAGAGTGAGACATTATTATCATTATTTTTTTGTCGAGCTAGCAAGTATTTAAATGTGCTTTGTTAAACTAAGTATTCTCTAGCAGATATTGACAAACAGCTCAAGAAATGAGTATATAAAATGCTAGCCACCTCATGTATCTTCATTAAATTAAATGCAAACCATTAGCTCTATTAGATCCCTACTTACAGAAGGTAGAGAAATATTATTGCCTATGAATGAACAACTTTCTTAGCAAGAAGATAAATAGCTATAATTCTTCACAAAACATTCCCCATTCCTTTTCCTATTTACCTCAATAAACGTAAGAGCAGTTGTCATGCTCTGACCACTGTGTTTTTCCTTGAGGTTAACCACGAGAGGAAAAATTCCAACAAGGCCTAAGAGCCTTTGCAAGACCTATCCTTTACCTCTTAGTGCCCTTTTCTTTTCAGGACACTTGTGGCGATCTTATTAGTCAAAATGTCAACATAGTACTTGCCATATTCGTGAGTCACAACATTAAATAAACATACGGGGGGGCATTCGAATACCACAGAAGCCTGCTGTACGTTTTCCTGTTGGAAAAATTCTAAACTGATCAAGAAGGAAGAAGTAATCATAGATTTTCAGATGTGGTTGACTTTATTACCAAGTCTGTGAGCTCTGAAATGAAGTAATTTGAAATCCTGCTACTCCACTTTGTTACCTATGTGTCTATGGACCACCTGACTTCTCTCTGCCTCGGTTTCCTCATCTGGGAAGAAAAGCAGGTCTTATCAAATAATGATGATGGGGTGAAGTAAGATAATATATGAAACTATGACAAGAAGAATTTCAGCTGTGCTGTGTGTGAGGCAGGTGTGTGATAATGTTCTGTGGTAGCACACACTTATTCTAATTAAATGAGAGAATGTTTTGACTGGTTTTGGGGACTAGAAGGAGTGAAGAGAGAGAGAAAGAAGGAGGTGAAGCGGAGTGAATATGTTTCAGCATACTTCATGTGTGTATATGAAAACAGAATGGTGAAACCTATGACCCATTATTTAAAAGGGGAAGAATTGGGGTGTATTCGGTCAGAGGGCATTACATGCATGTATGGAAATATGAGGAAACCCCTTTCGTACAGCTCATATCTAATTAAAGTCCTCAATAAATTGGGGACCAAGCCAATTAGCATAGACCGAGAACTTTATACATTTGGTAAACTAACCTGGACATGGAAGTGTGAAAATAGCAAAGGAACAGAAACAGTTTGAAAATGTTGAATTCTGGCGTGCTACCATCGTGTGATATCATCTTCATTTTGAAGACGCTGAAGAAGGAGAAGAAAATCCCCACAATCTCAACATCGATATTCTATCTAATGCTATTGGGCACTATTCCAAGACAGAAGCCTGGAGGACAAAACACATTACCAATCCACCTTTGATATTGACAGCGTATTGACATGTCCTAGCTCAAGTTCATTTACATAGAATACCTCCAGCCAAAGATTTTTTCAAAGCATTATTTCTAATAACAACTTAAGTTCCCCTAAGTAAAGGGAAGAAATAAACCCATGCTCTATGATTTATTTTTTATAATAGAATATTGCAAGCATTTAGGGGATTTCATGATTTATTACTTTATGACGCTATGAGGTAATAAAATATGAAAGGTTACTTCTAAAAGTGTCATGGGAATGATGTGCAATTACTGTAATTATGGTTTATTACATTTTTGCTTTTTTTGCATGTTATATTCCATGCCTGCTTTCTGATTTCATACATTATGTGATTGTTATTGCCATAACTTACAAATGTAACTACTGACCTAAGATAAATTGGTGCAGATATTTCCAAACCAGGGATAAGTGGGGTGTGGGGGGGGACTCAGCTTTTGTAGAAACCATCCTTAGCCCAATTCTACTGCCAAAGCAAGGAGAGGGGTACAAGGACCAGTAACCTCCTGAAGAAAGGGTTACAACAAGACAGTGTACTCTAAAATGACCCCTCTTAAGAAAACACATCATCTAGTCAGCGATGGTTCACTTCTATAATACATGCAACGCTCACTATTCAGGAGGTTGAGATCAGAGGATTCCCGTTCAAACCCAGCATGGACAGAAAAGCCTACGAGACCTCATCTCTACAGTAACCAGCAAAAAGCTGGGCTGAAGGCATGGCTCACATGGTAGAGCTCCAGCTGAGCAAACATATACATCCAGGGCCAAGCTTTAAGTTGAAACCTTAGTCCAGAAAGAAAGAGAGGCAGACAGGAAAGGTGGAAACAAAGAAAAGAAGAGAGACAGAGAAAAAAAAAGATGCACGTGTTGAATAGCCTGTACATGTTACATTATTTTAAGAGGCAATTAAGAATTTTGAGGTGAGATTAGTTTTGTCTCCATGGATCCTAATTATAATGATGGCCTTTCTAAAGACACATAGTTTCTGGATGGAGAAGCTGTCCTATGGCAAATAGAAACAACAAAAGGAAAACCAGCCATAGAACCACAGTGAGCACAAACCACAAACCACAGAAAGAGGACTGAACATGGGGTGGAGACAAAAAGATCTACCCAGAGCCTTTGAGGAGCCTGGGGCCCTGGGAATGCCTCTCCTTCAGACTTCTAGCCTCCAGGAGAAAAATTGTGCTGTTGCAAGCCACCCAGTTAGTGGTGATATCTTATAGTAGCCATGGAAACCAATACATTGGACCAACAGGCAAAAAAAAAAAAAGGCCTTTGAAATACACTCTTGAGCACAGAGTCTAAACTATAAATGGTGGAGATTAAGACGAAGAGGAAGCCACTTAGGTCTTCTTTGTCACACTAGATCGACTCTTTTGGACGAAATAACCAGTGTGGGAATACCATTTTCGTCCTGCCTGATAGATAACATTTTAGCTGGAGCCAAGGCCCCCTCCAACCCAGCTAAGCAGCCTCTAGACAGGGGCGAGGTGTGGATGGGATTTCTCAAAAGGAAGTCATTGGGCATATGGAAATGTTTGCAAGCAGACCCTGGGGGAAGACGCCAGCCTCAGCATTCCTGTGAATGACCACCCGTACAAGTTATAGTAGCTTTGTTTTTCTGCACTTTTTTATCTCTGTTCTTAGGGTTTGTGGGCGATGGAGAAATTGGGTTGTGGTAAGGACAGTTTTGCACTTGATTTTGTGTGTGTGTGTGTGTGTGCACCCATGAGTATGTATGTCCACAAGTGTGTTTACATGTATGTGTGTATACAAAACCTATGAAAGTATGTGTGCTTAAGAAGCATAGCCCAGGCTCGGTCCTTAAACAAATAGGTGTCAGTTATAATATATTTGTTCTAAGTCAGTTTATTTCAGTGTAAGGCTACCATCCCTCTGGAGTGAGGGATGTTGGACCGGCAAGTGGGGAGGGTCAGATACTTTCATGAGATTGTGAGGGGATCTACAGACCCAGAAGAACCACTGAAGTGATTTCATGTCCTTTCTGTGGCATTTCTAAAGACTAGAGAAAACTAGAAACAAAGGACCCCCACACATAAATAAAGAGGACCCTGACCTGGGGCTAGCAAAGGCAAAAGCATGAGATCCAAAGTGTAAATCAAATATGAAAATAGCAGAAGAACTGGGGGTATGGCTAGCATGGGTGAGGCCTTTGAGTTCAGTCCATGGTAATGCTCAAAATAACAATAAATAAATATAACTGTGTGCTAAGCACCTTTGGTAAAATATTAGAGACACTGGTGCATGTTACAGTCTACCTGTGAAATTCTCTCCTTTGGGAGAAGGACGCTGGTGTCCCAGGGGACATTCCAAACAGTAAATGAGGGACAAAATTTACATCTTTTCCTTCAGCTTTGGAGCTATCCCCAACCCTTTTGTGGAATGAATGATGATCAAGCCAGTAGTTCTGTCTCATGACCAACTTCCACTGTGCTATCCACACACCAAACACTGCCGCCCACCATCCATCCCCTGCTTTTATGGACATGGAGCAAACATCTGGCCAATCTGAGTTAAGGTGTCCAAAGTTGGGGCTTTCAGCTGGTGATGGATGAGAGACTGAAATCTTCAGACACCAGCTCAGTTCTTCTGACCTTCTTTTCCTAAGGTGACTGTCCTGGGCAAAACAGCTTGCCAGCTATGGAGACAAAGGCCACCACTATTGTCACCAGCTTTCAAAAACTCCCTTGGGGGGAAAAATGGGCAAAGCAAAACATCAGGACAAGCAGTAGCTTGTGTGTGTTTCAGGGCCAGCTTGTCTGCAGCTGTGCTGTGCTGGGTTACTAATCATTTGGGGGTTCATCATCCCCTCATATTTCCTTGGCTTTTTGTACCTGTCAGGCATCGTCCACATCAAAGAGGTTTTCTTGCCTCAGCTCACTTCTTTCAACATGACTGCTGTGTCTCTAAAGAAGATGTATTCGACAGGAATGAGGCGTTTTCTCCATGAGTCTCTCTTCCCCACTGAGTTATGTCTCACATTTATTTCTCTTCTGCTGTCGTATATTGTATCTCCTCAATTTCCCATTTTTTTATTTTTAGAGATTTCTTTCTGGAGTTTTCAGTCTCTGAAACTTGTCATCTTGCTTGTTTTCTCCTTGTCTGAAATCCATTTCTAAGGGAATTTACTTCTAGAACTCCCAGGCCCATTCGATCCTGGGATCCGAATCACATTTCTAATAATTAAAGTAATTGGCATCCAGCTATTGAATCTGAAATTTGTTCTTTTCTTCTCCAAAGATGGAATAAGGCATGAAACAGACATACTTAGGAAGTATGGTGGCTCATGCCTGCATTTCCATATTCATTGGTATGAGGCCAGCCTAGGGGAAAAGTTAGTGAAACCCTCTCTTAAAGAATAAGACCGTGTGTGTGTGTGTGTGTGTGTGTGTGTGTGTGTGTGTGTGTGTGTGTGTGTGTGTGTGTGTAGTTATAGGTCTTCACATGTTGTGTGTAGCAGGATTTCTTCCTCATTTAAATGATTTCTTTGGCTAAGATTATGGCTCATTTTGTCACCCCAAAATAGACATCAGTGTTTGGCTGAGTCCTGGATTGCACTTGGTGATGCTTTTGCTTCTTGAAGGTCAGTCACAATGTCTGGCTAGTTGCAACCTGAGGATCTGCATTGGTCTGGGATTCAAAAGAGAGGCTGCAGACTGGGAAACTGGTATCGACTTTGCCTTGACCAAGTGGAAGGTGAAGTCTCCATCTTGGTGAGGGAATCACTCACACAAGCCCAATGTGACTTCTCTTCATCCAGTAGGGGCCTTGATTTGACACATGCAACTTTAACCTGTGAGTGATGGGTGGATGGAGCAGTATAAGATATTAACACACCACCAGTGCATCTAGGCTGACCATTAATTATTTGAATATAAACAGCCAAATAGCTGTAAACACTTTTCACCTTGGTACTGGGCACAAACATTTTCTCAGAGTTTATTTTCACCCCAAGGCATGTAATTTATTGCCTCCTGTCTATTGTCTTTGAATTGGATTTCTTTTTTTTTTTGCCAGTCCTGGGCTTGAGCTCAGGGCCTGAGCACTGTCCTTGGACTTTCTCAAGGCTAGAGCTCTACCACTTGAGCCTCAGCACCACTTCCGGCTTTTTTTCTATGTACGTGGTACTGAGGAATCGAACTTGGGTCTTCATGCATGCTAGGCAAGCACTTTAACCACTAGGCCAAACTCCCAGCCCCTGAATTGGATTTCTTGAGAAGAACATTATGTTCTCAGTTGTGTGTGCCATAGACTCACTGTGAACGATGATGGCAAACCTTTTGGAATCATTTTCTGTGCTGGTAGAAGGGACCTTCTTTGAGTTCCTCCCTTTGAGATGAGCAGACAGTGGTCACCAAAAGGAACTGCCATAGCTATGGCGATATTTAATGACAAAACTGAGGGAGGGAGAGAAGAAATCAGCATCTTAAACTTCTCTTTCCCACTCGACTGACTGCATTAAGTTTGACATAAATTTTATGAGTCCAGTAAAAATTTTATATCTAACCAGAGCTGCTTGGGATCAACTGTCTTAGAAAGCCTAAGTATTCACGGGCTTTTATATATCTTCTTTGGAGAGCTTTGTTCACAGGAGTTTCAAATGCCTGAACATTAATCACATTTTCATTTTACACAGATCAGGCGACGGTGAGTCGTGTATATTATATTATCTCTACGATAATTTCCTATTAAATGCGATCATATTGAAAGGATAGAAAATCCATTTCTCAAATAACTCACTGCTCTACAGAGGCCTCCATTAAAAGGCTGTGCTGTATGCAAGCCGCCTGTTTGCAATGGAACCTTTTAGAACACTGTCTCTGCCACAAGTCTCTTCCACTCAGGACTCAACAGGGACCTCTCTCGTACACTGTACACTGCTCCATTAGATAAAACCTGTTGTGTTCATTCTTCTATCCCTGCCTCTAACTCAGATGCATCCTGGGAACCTCATGGCAACTATTTTCAAATATTCCTCTCTTGATAACTTTTGTCACTCTTTCTGCGACTTTCTAACCTCCCCCCCCCCAGATTCTAAAGTTGTGTTCCTGAACTCCTTCTAACTGGTCGTACGCTTATGAACCCCTTCATAGACATAACTACCCTTCATTTTCTATTCTGCTCTCATTTCTCTACTGGCCTCCATAAGGGGACATTGCATTTCTATGCCTCTCAGCTTCTGGCTGAGCTTTCTGCTTGGATGTAGTTTTATGTCTCAGTGTTTCCCCCCCTTATCTCCCCTACCTGCCAACCTGCTGTATAGCACAGAACACAGGCCAGTGAACCATGCTCCCGACAACCCTGATATCATTGGAGTGGAATTCAGAAGAGAAGCGGCCATGGATACATGCACTATCCTTTCGAGCGATCCTTGCAGGATCTTGTTATAGAACTGGATACATAATAGGAAGTGACCTGGTTTGTCATGAACTTGCATTGCTTTCTGGCTGGATCTCCTCATTTGATCTGTCAGAACATGGTCATGTGAACTTATCCCTAACAAGAGGCTAGTGAGCATTGGATTGGAAAAGCCTCTTGACCAAATGGGACGTGATGTTGATAGGGCTTGGATAACAGGCTGCGAGGACTGAGCCCTTAGGAAAACATATGGAAACAAAGGGAAACTAGCTCACAGCGTTTTCAAGGAGGAGTTCTTCTGGGAAATCAGGTGAGGGCAAATGGCGGGGTCCTGGACCCTGACTCCAGGGGAAGGGCTGTGAAAGACAGGCTGATTAGCTGACCTTCCACAGAAACACAAGCAAAAGGTTTCGAGTGTGGTTAGCAAAGGAGAAGCCTTCTTGAATAATCAGAGCATGCACTGAAGAATCGAGGCTTCTCTTTTGAGAGTTTCTGGGCTAGTAGGTATCATCCTGCTGAGAACAGGGCCCCCCAGACCACCACAAGAGGACAGGGCAGGGGTAGACATAAGAAAATACACATCTTTGCTTTCCAAGGATGTCTTGTGGTAAATATTATTGCCTGGGTGGTTTCCAGTGCTCCTATCTTTCCAATAGGTAAAAACTAGGGCTCAGCACTAAACTTATGACACACATTATTCTCATTTACCCAATGAAATGATTCTTCTGAAATTTCACATTCCATTAAAACAGGTTCAAATGACACTATAAAGGAATAATATAAATTAGAGTGGTTTTTTTTGTTGTTGTTGTTTTTTCATTTCTCATCGAAATTTCTCCGGCTCATCTATTTGCTAATCCCATGAGCCCTTGCTGGATATCTATAATCTCCCAAAGTAAAGATTCTAGACATATGTAATTTTTCTGACAGTCTGGTGTCATTGCTCATTTTTCTTCCTAATGGTTGCATTGAAGTGGGAACATTAGTGGGGATTCATAGAACTTGGGCCAGGCTTTACAATTCCTTTTGAAGTTTTGAACTGTTCCCTGGAGCTCTTATTCTTTAGGTATTCTGGATCCTTCCTGTTCTTTCTACTGCTCTGGTCCTAGTTCCCCTGTCTTCTCATTTCTCCCAGCTTACATGGCATGTAAAGTTGAATTCTTCTCTATTTTTTTGTTAGTAATTTTATAGCCTAAATGCCACCACTTACTTGTTTTCCTGTTTTCTTCGTGATCATATTAATAAAATGTAAACATAATATGCGGAGTGATTATTTCTGATACTGAGGCTAGAATTCCAATAAAGAAAAAAATGGAGAAGTTTTTTTTTTTTTTTAAAAAAAGAAGCAAAACAGAGTTCAGCAATGAAATCCCACCCACCTCTGGAGTTCACACCCACTGCCTGAAGACAAATTCTCCATCCTGTTGTCTTCTATTTCCCTTGACCTTAACCTTCTTCCCCAGTTGCCTTTACCAAGAAATCTTCTATCTTGCTTCCTTCCCTCGCTCCCATAGCTCATGCCACCTTGTTGATTTCAAGGCTTCAGGGAAATGAAAAGTAGCTTATCATCTTGAAAAGGACTCCTGTCCCCGCTGTGTGGTATAATTGGACACAATACACTTATTTCCTGCTCTTTATTATCTGGTCCCTAATAGACATCTAGAGCAGCTGTTTTCTCTCCATTTCTTAAAACTTGGCGTTCGATTCTTGTTGTCTGTTGACACAGACAGCAGAGTGCTTTCTCGGATGCCCTTGAATGCCTTTGTTATCATTCTTGCTTTCCAGAGTTCCATTTCTTAGCCATCCTTGAGTTCAGAGTCTTTATTTCATAGCCTTAGAAACTGAGACAAACAAGGATACAGCCTTTTCCTGAGGGTCCTCTGCTTCCAAATATTCATGCAAATCCACACACCTAAGAAATGTAAAACCAGGATGGGAGGCATGCTATGGTAATTCGGGACCTCGTCCTACGACGAAGATACACTTAGCAGAGAGATGCCCGTTTCTAGGTCCCTTCTACAAATGGGATCAAACTACATGCTCATGAGTGGTAGAATGTTTGCCTTGTGTGTCCCGAGTCCTGAGATGAACCCCTATAACCCACTTTCTCCCCCACACAAGGGTAAACTTTGGAAGATACCTTAGAATTTCCACATGCTACAATACCCTCAAGCAGCCTATCATGTGCCTTCAAGACAGCAGACATCTCCTTCTGAGAACACAGAGCTTCCGACAAGTCACAGCTTAATGAGATGTTTGTTGGACTCTTGTGCTATAGTCCTGAAAGTCCTGGACTTGGCTGTGTGAGTGAGCAGGCAGTGGCGAGCCATGGGGAAGGATCAGGGCAGACATAGACCAAGGCCAGAGCTGGTTTGGTGGATATAGGAAGTAAGGAACCTGATATTTTTGAAGGGGAGAATGTACTGTGTAAACATTCAGATTTTCATAAAAACATGAGGTTTCGTTGGCTCAGATCATTTCAGAACCATAAAACCCTGCAAACCTCACTGGAAACAGAGTTTCAATACCATCTCACAAATCCCATGTTCTTCTTCATTCTTGGGCTCTCTGTCTTCTGACTTCTTAGCCTCTCTCTTTGTGGGGCAGCAGCCTCATTGTAAAATCCCCTCATCTCCAACAACTCACCACCCGCTTTTCCACCAATGCTTCCTCTCTGCTTCTTCCACCTCCACCACAAATATGTACCATCCTACAATTCAGTGCTCAATGGTTTACTAGGTGGGATGAAACCAAGAAGACAAAAGTACCCGGCTCTTGAAGCCAAATGGAGTCAATTGAATCCATTCCAGTATTTTAAATGATACCTGCTGTGTGCATATGAAGGCAGGCAGAACTCTGCTTTCTCCTTGTCCTTAATCTTGATGGCTCTTCAACTTTCTCTGCTGCTTTGCTGTGAGTCTCCCACAGCTGTCATTGCTCTGGGAGTTTCTTAGTGGCACAAAACCCTGTGGCTTCTATTGTCACAAGCCTTTGACCCTCAGAATGGGAGAAAACAATGCCTGACAGGACTCTTTCCATAAGCGGCAGCATCAATTCCATCCTAATCCTATCTCCCCAGACCAGAGACTGCATCTCCCTGCTGTATCCTTAGTGGTAGCCCTAAAGAGGCTGCAGTGTCTCTTCAGTTCTTCCCCGAAGCTCTGGACCACAGTGACTTGATTCTCTTGATATTGGACAACAGAGAATTTCTATAGGAATTGAAACCGATGACCTTATTAACTTAAGGAGGAGGAAAAGAAAGAGAAAGAGAAAGAGCGGAGAATTTCAGGTCATTTCAGATTTATTACGTAAAGTGAGCTAGTCATAAAATGTAATGGTCTGCTTTGGCATTGTACAAGCCCCCATCTGAAAGGGAAAATTGATGTAAAATTTGTTCATAACTCTTTAGATTTTTGTCACATAATTAATTGGTGTCCTTTGATCGTGGAGATGGTTGGGTACTTAATTTAGTGATATGGTTTAATAGATATGATAGGTGCCTTTGTAATAAGGGATGTCTCCAGGGCCAGAAAGGTGTGCTTGGAGGCATTTTAACTTAGTTTTCTTTTTTTTTTTCTTTTGCCAGTCCTGGGGCTTGAACTCAGGACCTGAGCGCTGTCCTTGTGCTTTCTCAAGGCTGGAGCTCTACCACTTGAGTCACAGCATCATTTTCAGCTTTTTCTATGTATGTGGTACTGAGGAATCAAACCCAGGTCTTTGTGCATTTGAAGCACTCTACCACTAGGCCAAACTCCCGGCCCTTGGAGGCATTTTATGAGAGCAAACTGAGGTAGAGCTGAGAGGTTTTGTTGAGATCACAAAATGGGGGAACTGGGGAAGAAGTTGACTCTTAGTCCAGTGCTCTTCCAGTGATCAGAGGAGGTGTTAAGCAGGACCTTGGAGAGCCATTCCCAGGCAACAAGTTAATTAGAATCAATGAATCTTATTTTATGGACCAGGTGGAGATCTCTGCCAGAAGAACAATGGTAATATTCAGCCTCTGCCATTCTTCTGCCAACTGCCCAAAATGGATGCACTTGGGACCAGAACGCCTGAGCATGAGCATTCATTTCTCACCCAAAGCTTCTCTTATTACTGCACTGTAAAAATAAACTCCAAAGGACTTGAGTTCATTGATAGAATTTTAGCCCAAGCCAGGCATCCTCTGTTCTTAAACACCTGCCCTCTCTCCGGTTGTCTCCTCTTCTTTACTTTTGTATATTCTTTGCTCCTTTTTACTAAGGTCCTGGGATATGTCCCCAAACCATAGCTGACAAGTGGAACTCCGATGGATTCCTAGCAAGACTTAACTCATCACCTCTGATCTTTAACTTTTTTTTTTTATTACACACTGTGATGTTATCTTCTTCTAAACACTTCCTAGGTCTCTTGAGCAAACTAGAGTGACATATCAGTGTGTGTTTTCCTTCTGAGTCCTTGAAATGAAAGCATTTTGTAATTTGGAGTGTTTGGGTTTTGTTCCTTCTTACAAGAAGCTGGCTCAGAGGGGAAAAAATGAAGTACCACCTCGCTCATTCTCTTGCTAATTCTGGGCGTCTCGCTCATCCAGTACTCCATAAATGTTGACTTGAAAGCTCTCATTTAAAACCCAATTCATATGAATTAGTGTACTACTCAAAATGTCAGCCTGCTAATAGGAGCATACATAGCAACTGAAAATTGGAATAAGTGCATTTTAATAGACTTTAGACTTAGGATTTCCTCTATCTGTTTAACGTAGTATCACAATTATAATTGAGGGTAAATTCTTTTCCTGTTGGCATTTAATGACCCTGTCTCTGGAATTATCAATCATCTTGAATTCATTTGTACCATTTTTTTTTCTGGAGATAAAATGGTGAAAAAGAAAAAAAAAGACAGAGAAAATGAAATCCAAAGCTCATTAATTATAATACTGATTCTCAAAATCATATCACCCAATATGGTATCAGAAAGACATAGACAGGTCTAAGATTGTATTATTCATATTTCTTCTATCAAGTACCCAGCATGTTCCCATTTATTTACAGTGTTACATTATAGCTATTTTTATTATGTTTAATTTTATTTGAGAAAAAATTAGTTTCATCTCTCTCTTTTTCTCTCCCGCTCCCCTACCTTCTTTCTCTTCCTCTCTTATCCTCTCCTCTCTTTCTTTTGTGCCAGTACTGGAACTTGAACACAGGGCCTGGGTATGTAAGGGCCCAGTAGCTTGTGTCAAATCTACCCCTCCATTTCTGGCTTTTTGCTGTTAAGTTGGTGCTAAGATTCTCATGGACTTTTCTGCCAGTACTGACTTCAAACTATAATCCTCGGATTTCAGCCTCCTGAGTAGCCTGCATTACAGACCTGAACCACTTTTGGCTAGCTCTGTGTTGATTTTCTTAATCTTTGAAAAAAGAGTCTGGTGAATTACTGACAATCCCTCCTCCCTTTTGAAACTGCTAAAGGGGAGTCTTTAGCTCAAACCGAATGCAATTGAAGACTATAAATAAATAAGTAAATAAATAAATGGTGAGCTCAATTGAATACCAGCTTTTCAAAAGCTGTGGAAACAATGAAAATTTTTATTTTGTACTTTATCTTTGTTTACTTGAATATCTGGCACTGCCATGGGTGTCTCCCAAGACCAAATACTTCAAAAGTCAGAAATGCTATAAACCTCCACCTTCTCTCTTAAAAAAGAAAATAAAAACAAATGAAAATGAAAACCCCCACTCCACGAAATTAGAAAGCCATTCATCCAAGCGATGAGAAAGTTCAATGATGTAGTTTGCAATTATAATGGTGCTCAATTTCTATTGTAAAGAGTGAACATTTTCTTTACTATTGTAGATTTCATAGATGTGGTTTGTAATCTGTGATGCCCTTTTCAGGGGATGTCTTCCTCAGGTTCCTAAATTCTTCCAGGCTCTTCTATTTCTCTTCCAAACCAGAAGAGGGCAGTCTGATTCCATGATTGGGTCAAAACTACC
This sequence comes from Megascapheus bottae, assembly GCF_031878675.1. NCBI lineage: Eukaryota > Metazoa > Chordata > Mammalia > Rodentia > Geomyidae > Megascapheus > Megascapheus bottae. The sequence continues at coordinate 10,547,182 of NC_143538.1, read as the reverse complement.
ATTGCCCAGAAAGTAAAATTTCCAATAAATCTTTGTATTCGGAATTAAGTTTTCCTTTAATGGTACGAATGGGCCACTTAGAATTACCTAACGATTTTTCTCCTTTTCTCCAAAACTTACGGCTCTTGTGAGATGGAGACTTTGCCCAGAGTGAGAAGGATAATGTTATAAGTTTATTCACTTACTTCTTGCACAAAAGATTTCCTGCCTACTGGACTTTTCCAGTGGTTGGCTGACACACAGAGAGGGAGAAAACCTGATAAAGCTCATCAGCTTTCTAACTTTGTGAAACTGTTCAAGTTAAAAAGAAATATATGGAACAATGGAAAGGACATTGATCAGTTCTTTGCCCTCAAATGAGAGACAGAGAGAGGGAAAGAGAGACAGAAAGTGAGAAACAGAAAGACAAAGAGAGACAGAAAGGCACAGAGAGAATTGATGATTGCAAAACAATATCTGCCAGGAAAAGTTAAAATCAAACATCTATACCCATACTTTTGCTTTGAAAAGAAGAAAAGTAATACACTTTAAAAACTTACTTCCATTGAGTTATTATAAAATACCTTTCTCCATTGAAATATCCTCTATAAGCTTCTAAGTAAAAATAAAATAAATATAAAGCCAAATGTACAACAAATACTTTCCTCACCTTTTTGCTTCTTTATTAGTAATAAAAGTAGAGATAGCCCGAAGGGCTAACTGTAAATCAAGCTATTTATTTGTATTTATGTTGTAAATGCTCTCTTTGTATTAATCGTTTTTCTGGGGCTATTTTTAGATGCGTGTGCAGGAAGCCAACATTTTCTGTCAGAGACAGATATGTGTGCCTATTATTTATGTTCACTCTATTACAGATGATATATCACACATTACACAGGAATATCTCTAGATATGTATATTATACAGAATAATATGTTATATATGTTTATACATAATATGTTTTTGTATAATACATATTGTGAATATAGAGCATACATGATTACATATTGCTCTGTAGGTTTCTGGCAGCTACCTACCTGCCTACAAATTGGGAAATTTACAGCTCCCTCTGGGGCTTTGCTTGAAGCCTGGAGATTAATCAAGAATCCAGGTGATTCCCCCCCCCCATATTTTTGTCTTTCTTTGTTGGCCCAACTTGCCTGCAAATAAAGTGTTTTTCTAGATGAGTCCATGACATTATCACAAGTTGGAAAGATGGGTTGGGAGGTTGGAGAGAGAGACAGCGTGACAGATAGACAGAGAGACAGGGAGAGAGAGAGAGACATGGAGAGAAAGAGAAAGGGAGAGAGAGAGGGAGACAGGCAGGGAGGCAGGCAAATCTCTGGAGCTATTTATAAATAAACAAACTTAGTTATTGTTTTTTGTTTCCAGCCCTTGATAAGAGGAAGGAACCTGGACACACACAGCCCTCTGGAGTCCTTTGTTTAGGTTCTGTCAAAACCTTGAAAGGAGCTGCTTCTAAGAGAGTGATTTCTCTCTCTCTTTCTTTCTTTCTTTCTTTCTTTCTTTCTTTCTTTCTTTCTTTCTTTCTTTCTTTCCTTCCTTCCTTCCTTCCTTCCTTCTTTCCTTCCTTCCTTCCTTCCTTCCTTCTTTCTTTCTTTTCTTTGCTGGTCCTGGAACTTGAACTCATGGGCTTGCCACTGCAAGGTCCTTGGATTTTCTCAAAGCCTAGAGCTCTACCACTTGAGCCACAGCACCATTTCCGATTTTTCCTGTGTCAGTGAACCCAGGGCTTCATGCATGCTGGGCGAGCACTTTACCACTAGGCCATGCTCCTGGTCCCTAACAGAGTGATTCTGTCAGGCAGATCAGCTCCAGCAGCTACTTTTAAAAGATAACTTTTATTATTTCACACACAACACCGAAGCTCCTTGGAGGAAGCAGTACGGATTAAGAAATGGCATGTATTTGAATGCCTTATGAATAGGAATCCCTGATAATAGAGGCTCTTGTTACCCCTGCTCTATTTAAATGCGAAAAGCAGCTGCTTTTCTGGTGAGAGGGCCAAGAAGTGTTTTCACAGGGATTCCATCTTCAGACTACCTTGAAACTAGAGAATACCATTGGTCATTCTCCTATCTCCAGCTCTCTCCGCGCACCCAGATCTGTAAGATTGTGGAGAGGGAAAGAGAGGGCAGAGAAATGAGAGGAGGGTAGGAAGGAGGCTGGATTCTCACCCGGTCTGTAGGTTTTGAACACAGATCAAAACACATGTGCTTGTGAACTATTTTCTCCCTCCCTTCCAAGCTGTCTTTACCCTGTAAACTTTTTTTTTTTTAAATGCCACCCAATTAAGGAGTCTAGCATCACTGTACTCGTCTTTAGAGAATGTTCTTATCTGGGTCCTGAGAATAATGTGATCTCCCTGGTGGGCGCATTAGAATACAGGAAGCATGCTTGTGTATTTGCTCAGGGAGGGGTAGGCTAGAGAGAAAGTGTGAATACTTGCTTCTCACATTTCAGGGAGGATCTGAAAGGTATTAGAAAGCTGAATGGTGAGAGGAAAGGTAGGCAAATAAAGTCATCATATTTGGGTGTATAGATGAGAAAAATGGAAGGCGGTAACTTGAGGAGATGGGTGAGGTTGGGGAAGAGATGGGAGGGGAAGGGTGAGGAATGATGGAAAGGTAACACTGTACGTGTAACTTGACATTGAATTGAAACCCCTTTGTACGACTACTTAAAGATGATTTAAAAATAACATATATATGATTAAACAACTAGTATGAAAATGAACAATAAAATTAAGAAGCAAAGGGAGCCAAGTGGCTCATTCCTGTTATCCTAGCTACTCAGGAGGCTGAGATTTGAGGATTATGGTTCAAAGCCAGCCTGGGCAGGAAAGTCTGTGAGACTCTTACCTCCTATTTAAAAACAAAAAGACTACTCAGTGAAAGCTAGAAATGGCACTGGGGCTCAAGTGGGAAGCTCAGGGATAGTGCTTAGATTCAGAGTCTAAGCCCTAAGACCAGCAAGTGAGAGGGGAAGGATCTGATAGAGAAAAAGGTTTTCTGAATTTCTACAAAAAAATCTGAGAATCTAAACAGTTTGGGATTATAAAACTAGATCTTTGACACATGCAGTGGGAAGTTTAGAGAAAACCAACCTGTATATCCTTTGGATGAAGGAATTGAGGGTCTTTATCCAGAAGCTTTATCAATTTATGAACGTGGTTTTATTTATTTTCTTTGAACTTGACCTCTAATGAATTTTTGAAAGAACTTCTTGAAGTTTTGAAAGAACTTCTTGTAACACCTAAGATTGTCCTCGAAGATATTTTTTAACCAAATCTTGCTGATAAGCATTCGTTGCACTTCTTCCTCTTCCCATTGCTTATCTTTCAATTCTTCTATAACATATTATCATCTTCCACAAGGGTGGGAAAGAAGTCTTGGTCAGACACGGCTGGTTCACGCCTGTAATCCTCACTATTCTGAGCCTGAGGAGGCCAGCCGGCCCTGGAAGGAAAGGACAGGAGACTCTGATTGCCAATGAATCAACAAAAAGCCAGAAGTGCAACTGTGGCTCAAGCAGTAGAATGCCAGTGTTGAGCAAAATAGGTAAGGGACAGTGCCCAGGTCCTGGTTCAAGCCCTGGTACCACCACATGCACACACACACACACACACACACACACACACACACACACACACACACACACACACCAGCCCAATATCCAGACGTTAGTAGCTGTAGCTTGATTTCTAATGAAGGACAAACCCATGTGCTTAGAAACCCTGTGTTCAGATGAAACCCAGGAATCAGGTCAAGCTCAAGTGCAGCTCTGGCCATCTTTGCACAAGTCGTTCAGGTGGATGAAGGAAGACTATTTGGTAGACTAAGAACGAGGAAGGAAGGATAAAATAGGCAATACTCCAGCTGTCCAGCCACAAAGTGGAGAGCCACAAATGGCCAATGAGGCTCTTCCAGGTCTCCTGCTGCTCAGTCAGAGCCACAGGGGGTGTTGGGGATTGAGGGGTTCTGTAGCCTGGGCTCTGAGGGGTTGAGTGGGAGGCCAGTGGGGAGGGCTGCCTCAGATACTGGTGAAAGCCACTTGGTACCCAGCCAGACGTCCCAGGGGCTGGGAGAAGGGGAGGCATTGGTCAGAATGGATTTGGGCTACCGCTATCAGGTTCCATCAGTATTTTGATTTCTCCGAACAAAATAAAAGCCAACAATTTCACGACACCAAGTGCCCCTTCAGAGCTCCAGCAAGAGCCAGTCAATGCGGGCAAGCAGATCTAGCATGATAGGGCCAGAAGGCATCAGAAAGATGTCACTTGAAGTCAGTGGCCAACTTGCTGGAAGTTTCTGGGTTGCCTGTGACCTAGCTTGATTCTTCCTTGCTTACTGCCGTGGCGATTGCCGGAGACTCGCATGTGTCTAGAGCTTTTCACTTGCCCTCTTGCTTTTTGCCTCACTTTTCTCCTTTTTCTTTCCTTTCCTCTCTTTTCTTTCCTTTTTCTTTTTAATTTGGCAGGGAAACCTTAGTTTCCACGAAGGGAAAGTGATTTAACATCTTTTAACCAAGGGAGGTTGATTTTCACTTGAGACTAAATGGGTCATTTTTACCTTTTTAGCTCCCGCCAGAGTAGAAAGGGAGAGGTCAACCCTGCATTGCTATGGCAACTGCAGCAGCTGGGCCCCAGGGCTGATGAAGGAGGTGATGAGGGGGAAAAGCCCCCACCACTCCTCCCCCCTTCCCCACCTTCCTTGGCATCTCCCCCCCCCCCCAAACCCGCCTCCACTTTTCAGGACTGGGGCTGGAATGTCTGAAAACAATTACATCTTCTTTGAGAACTGTAACTTTTTAAATATGGCTGTTAATTTGTCTGGCCCAGGGCTGTGACCCTGTGTGTCGTGAGGGGTGGGGTTTTTATGGGTGTTTGAGGACCTTTTGACTCCCATCAGGATACACTGAGTCTCCCACCACAGTGGTAAACTCCCTGGGTGTCCTGCACTGGTTAATAGCTGTCCTTCAAGTCAAAGAGCTGTACCCACTCGCATCCTAACAGTCAGAAATCTTAGTCAGAACAGAAATCTAGGCAAGAAACACCAGGCCCCAACCCAGGGGTGATCTTACTGCCACACGTCTAGAAAGCAAGTGTCCACTTCGTTTCAGTACAGAGATCTCAAACGATGCGGTGGGAAAGAAAAATCAAGGATGATAAGCGGAGCTGGGTGCCGGCGGCTCACCCCTGGAATCCAGGCCACTCAGGAGGATCAGAGCTGAGGACGGGGGTTCCAATGGGCAGCAAAGGTCTCATCTCCAATTAATCACTCAAAAGGCCAGAAGTAGAGGTGTGTGTGCCTCACATGGGAGAGTGCCAGAGAACAGAGTCCAGGCCCTGGATTCAAGCCCCAGTCCTGACACCCAAAAAAGCAAAGAAATGATTGAATATGCTAGAAAGGTCAGATTGCATCTTACAAAGAGAGCCTGAGGTCAGGAGAGAATTTTTACAAGATGGCCCCAAAGGTACAGAGGCTCAAGCCCCGTGGATTCATGGTCAATGTGGTGAAAGACAAATATGTCCTAAGACCCTATGACTGCCAGTCACTGTGTTAATTGTTGTAATTTTTTTTTTGCCTTGGACCCTCATGGTAATCCCCCAAGGCAGGTATCTTAATCTTCATTTTGTAGAAATAGGAACTACAAGAAGAGCAAGAGCGATGTGCCCAGGGTCAGAGACTTTGACATCGTCTTGTTGTAAGTTCTCTCTCTCTCTCTCTCTCTCTCTCTCTCTCTCTCTCTCTCTCTCTCTCTCTCTCTCTCTCTCTCTCTCTCTCTCTCTCTCTCTCGACTCATTAATATCATCCAGATGCGTGAATAATAACTTCATGATCCAGATGCATGCATATAATAACTTCGTGTGGGGATTCAGGAGTTGGTTTTTATTTTTTGCTTTTGTTCATTAGCTGATTTCTTTAGTTGCCATGAGGCACCGGCAGCCTGCCATGTTCTGAGTGCAGTTTCCAGGTGCTGGGGAGCTGAGGCGGGAGCTTCTGCCGCTGTGTTCTCTCGGAAGGGAGGTTGAACGGTGTGAAACCCATGGTGCCGAGCTTGGGTGTCATATGTAGCAGAACGGAGCTTCTGCTTTCTTCCCCATGGATAGCAGTGAGTGTGAAAGAGATGGTTGCTGAGTATCTATCCGTGGGCCAGGTCCACTCAGGTAGCTGTTACACAAATCCCTGCCTGGCTGGATCCTCTTTCTACCCCGGCATTCCTCTCCACATCTCATGTCTGGGTCTCTGTGGCCACAACTTCATTCTTATTCCAAATAGGCTCTGTTCTGCCCACTGCAGGTATCTGACCTGCGGGCAGTCCTGACGTCCTTGTTAGAACTGGAGTGTTCAAGCCAGCCACTAAGGCATCACACCTGTAATCTTTGCTCCTCAGTACGCTGAGATTGGATACCTGTGGTTCAAAGCCAGCCTGGGCAGACAAAATCCAAGAGACTCTTATCTCCAATCAACCAGCAAAAACTCAGATGTTGGAGGTGTGATTCAAGTGATAGAGTGTGGAAAAAAGCACAAGGCCTCCAGGATATAGAAACAAAAGCCATATAATGAGTGATTGTTGTCCTTAATGTACTATGATATCTCTCATCTCTTTTGCTGTCACTTGGTTCTCTCATATTGTTACAAAATTTCACCTTGTTATCTGATATATTTTATATATGCTTAATTGGTTATTTGAAGTAGGAGAGGGAAGGGGGGAAATCAAGATGTACGGGGGATGGGGGGAGGGAAATGGGGACCATGACGTGAGAAAGGGTATCAATATTTGTTAAGTAATGCACTTTCTATCTGGTGAATATAATGTAACCCTTCTATTAATTACAGTAAAAAATACATGAAAAAAAAGCACAAGGTCCCGAGTTCAAGCCCTACTATTGGCACACACACACACACACACACACACACACTGGAAACAATGAAAAGCTAAAGTATTTGCCTCAGGATTGAGGAAGGCATATACTTGGGAGCAAAGAAAGGGATGACTTTGCTGTGTATAATCTTCAAAGGCTCTCTGTCTCTCTTTTCTGTCTCTCATCTCTCTCTCTCTCTTCTCTTTCTCTCTCTATCCTGTCTGTTGGCCCTTTTGTGACCCTATCAGCTCTTTTCTAGAAAGTTCTATCTCCTCTCTTGGGAACCTTGTGTCTTTTGCATACGACCCTAGTCCAGGTAAACTCTGAAGCTAGCCCTGACTTGGCTGAGCTTTATAAACCCAATCAGAACTGGCTTAGAAGGACTTGACAAAGTCATCGTCACTGAATAGCAACGACTCAATTTTCTAAAGGACATGGAACAGCAGATGACTAGGTGATTTATTTTTTTTTTCATTTTCATACAGCCTGAGTCACAGACAGTAAATAGCCATGCAGAACACCTTGGCTGAGACCAATTCCAAGGCAACACAAAGGCAGCAGAGCATCAATAAAATCACCCGTCATGATGGCAACGAATGTTTTGCAGTTTCATAGCACACTGGTTAACCAAATGCCACCTTGGTGTTACCTGCTCCTCCTCTCCTAGGTAGGTGTATACGGGGCCTAAGTGTTCTGAATCACATAGCTTGTCAACCCTTTGAAGCTAAATTAGGAGGAAAAGTAGAACCAACCAATACCAAAGCAGGTTTAAAAAAAATAAAAGAGCTATGGTGCATCACAGAAGGAAAGCTAAAATGAAGTCTAATGGTCGCTTACTTTCAGCTGAATGCTTTTGAAAAGATGGCTCCGTGGGCAATGAAGGAATACTGACAGGTTTTAGGAGAGAAATGGCATGATCAGATTTAGGCTTTGGGCCAATGGCCATAACCAGAGAGTAGAATGGAAAGGTGGAGGGGAAGGAACTGTGCCAAGACACATTTGTCCACTCAACAAATTGTTTGTTTCCAAAGAGATGAAGAGGAGAAAGCCCCACGGAGTGTGGAGCCTCCTTGAAGGAGGAGCCACACATGGTAGGGAGTCACGTGGTAGACAGAAAGACAAGAGAGACAACTTTGTCCTGACCACCCCCTTTGGGACTGGTGTCCCACAGAGAAAGAGGTCTTTGAGGGTCAGGCAACTGCCAGGCCCACAGGCAATTTATTACTGTCCTTTCCAAAACAGAAGAAACGTATTCCAACATTCCAAGATGATGAGATGCATTTATAAATACAATCCAAACATGTTTTGCCCCTTGGTTTCCAGGATGGAATTAGAAAAATAATAATGCTCAAAGGGGAGAAGAATGATGCATTCTGATTTCTCCCTCTTTGTGTCTGGTTCCAAGCCAAGCAGCTCAGAATCGAAGACAGGACTCAATTACACAGCTATGTTAGATTCTTGATGCCTTAGTGCCAGGGCGAAAGTGTACACCCAGAAACACACTGGTTCTGAGCTTAGCCCTGGATGCTCTTGCCTGAAAGATAAGGGCTGTTTAACTTCCAACCTAAGATCAAGAGAAGGGTTCCACGGGAGAATGGACAACTGAATTATCATGAGAATTACTTGACTTGTCCAAGATATGTACAGCAAGGAGGTGGATTCTGACTTCTTCAAGCCACTACCCCTAAACCTTGACATCAGAACTCAAAGAAGTCAATCTTGGCACCCGAAGGGTTGATATCGTTTCATTGACAACAAAAACAACAGCAACTACCAAAGAATTCCTTACGAGAAGCTGGGTAGAGAGGGGTTGATGAAAATTATGAAAGAAAAAGAAGACAAATGAAAAGAAATCTTGGTGTTGTGGGCATTCATCACAATCTGTAGAGACGGTTGCTGTCATCCTCTCCATTTTCTAGAGGGATGTACTGAAGGCGAGAAAGGGCCATGATCTTCTTAAGGTTGCTAGCCGGATTCTTAAATTGTCCAGTGACAATGTGGTGGCGGATGAAGAGAACACGGCTGATGAATATATCCAATGTACATATTTGATGATCAAATTGGTTATGGATTAGGTTCAGGGGCTCCTGTAGGGACCAGAGTCTAGGAACCAGTCCTGTGTGGGGTCACTTCTGCATTCACTCTGAACAAAATGGACATCTTCCGGACTCTAGTGACTACATAGCCACAAAGGACGCAAGATAATAAAGTCGATGCCTTGCGCCCCGTTCGGAATGAAACCTTGACAATCTGTGCAAAGTGGAAGAAGTTTGGTAGGAAGGAAAAAGTGAAAAGGGTGGAGGGACCAACAGCCTTAGAAAGTAGGGAGGGGAAAAAAAAAAAACCTCAGCTGATTTTTCATGTTTAATTCCTGCGCTTTCCACTGCAGCCACAGAAGCGACTACGACTTTGCTTCTGTCTCGTTAGCTCATTAGCGATGAAGGATCTGATCTTTCAAAGAAAAAAAAAATTGGGAAATTTCTCCACAGATGGGGATGCCTTGATTACATGGGGAGACTGCAACTGCACAGTCAGCAACAGGTGCCGCTGTATCTGCACAACCCCGTGCTTCAAAAGACGAGCCGGCAAACAACAATTTACACTGATTGCAAATCCCCCATCTCTCTCTCTTTTTTTTTTCTGTCTCATGTTTCCCTCTCACATGGAGCATGAGGAAGGCCAGCTCCCATGCCAACTACTTTGAAGCAAGCACTCAGGATTTGTTCCTGTTATCTCTGCTCATCTCCCATGTCTCTGATAAGGGGACAGATCACCATCCCCAAGGAACAGAAGAGGCCTTTGTAAAGGCACCACTTGGCAACAGGAGAAGGGTGAGCTTGGTAACCGGAAGCACTTCATCTTCCCTTCCTTGTTGTCATGGGGGTAGGGAAAAGAGGAAGATCTCCTGTTTTACTCATGGGAAGGTAATGACAAAGTTAGCCGGTGGGACCAGCCGGCCTCACTTGCGTGAACATGTGTGCTGAGGACATTTCTGGTGTTCAAACCGATGAAATTAACACACTGGGTTGACAAAGAAGGGATATTATTTGGAGAAGTGGGGAATCCTGTTACATGGCCCATAGAAGGCATACGACCAGAAGAACAATTGTATCTCTCCTTTGCTTCTTGATGATTTTGTACGGTCTGTGATTGATATTATAGATATCTAAATTGTCCCTGACAGCTCAGGGGGCCTCCACTTTATTAGAAACATTAAAGGGATTCTGCAGGTCTTAGTTCATAGTGTAACTACTTAGCTGAGTGACATCTTTGTTATTTGTGCGTGGGATACAATCAGCCTCCGGAGTTGGTATCTCTGATGTATTTATAGAGGAAGAAGAATTCATTTGTAAGGCAATATTAACTATTTGCTCATTCCACAGCCGATTGAACTGTGCCATGTGCTTGCTGGGCAGGTTATATATACTCTCTGCCCTTTTATGTGTAGGGGTATTTCTTGGATAAAGTCTTACTGTTTTGCCCACCATGGGTCCTGAACTATGTATATTCTACTTCTACCTCTCAAGTAGCTGAGATTACAGGTAGACACTGCTGCTTCCTGATTATCTGTTAAGTTAGATGTTGTTTTTATCCTGGGCTGACATCGAAACACAGTTTTATTGAGGCAATGAGATTACAAGTGGGGACCCCACCAAACCCAGCCTGGAAATACAGTTTTAATAGTCTTCTCCAGTGGAATTAAAAATATGCTTTACTTATTGATAGAACATACACTTTTTTTTCTGTCATTTGTGGGGTTTGAACTCAGGGCCTGGGCACTGTCCTGAGCTTTTCTGATCAAGGCTAGTGCTCTAACACTTTGAACCACAGCTCCACTTCTGGTTTTCTGGTGGTTAATTGGAGACAAGAGTCTGGCTGAGTTTCTTGCCTTGGCTGGCTTTAAATGATGATCCTCAGATCTTGCTCCCACCATCAGTTCCTGGCCCATATTTTTTTTAAAAATTTTTACTTTATAACTGTTAGAAGAGCTTGATAAGCATATCAGATTCATCTCTAAAAATCTATATTGTGTATGAAAACTTAGATCTTATCAAATAAAAGCCATTTTACAATCAACCTATAACTAAGGCTACTGAGAAGCAGACCCAATATACTTTCTTTAGCCTTCCCCTCCCAAACCTTACCTTCTGTTCATCTTTCACTCAGAACTTATGACTTAGTCTTGGAGAAATGGCTAATCTTCCTTTAGCTTGGTTTCCCCATCTGTATATTGATGATACTTTTACTATATATCTCCCTAGGCTGTCAGAATTAGAGAAAACGGAACCCCATTGCTGACAGTGAGTAAGCAAGCCATAAATATAGCAGCTATGACAATGACGGTGGCGAAGGTGATTTAAACAGCAATGAAATTAAGAGTCTATCCAGACCTTTCCTGGGCCTGGGGAGCTTCTAGAGTTTCCTGCTGTCGGATGGATACATAGAAGTTCGGGGAGGAAACCCAGCTAAATGGTCACTGGGGAAAAAAAATTAAAGAGTGCAATACTCTTCTTGTGTATTGGCGACCTTTTCCGCAATGACCTCTGTGCCCCTTTTTACCTTCTGTTTTCCACTTGGGTCCATTAGCAGGGTGTGCTGCAATATGCCACTTGTCATTTCCTCCAAAGATACCGTGATGAGATACAGGTACGCCAGATGGATATACCTAGTGTGACTAATTATTGTGTATGCGTCTTTAATTGTTATCATTTATTACCGGAGGGGAGACAATAGACGCCCTCTGACTTCAAAGCTGGGAAGTTTTCTTCTAACCTCACTGAGCACTGCTGAGGCCTGTGTCATGGTGGACCAGAGAAGATGGGGGGCGGGGGGGCCTGTGTGGATGTTGGCAAGCTGGATGGATGATAGGGGAGATAGGTTGAAGCTGATAGGTGATCGATGGGGAAAAAGCATTTGGTGGGCTTTCAGCATGGTAACCTGATTGGCCTCAACCAATGTCTAATTATAATCTGAGAAGGTTCTTCTGGAGAATTTTGGACACTGACTTCAGGATTTCCCTACTTTTTTTCTTTGAAAGAAATTAGCCCTCAAGAAGACATTGACCTCTAGAACATCAATGTTAGCCTAGAAAATCATTTCTGGGTTTAAAAATATAGATTTGCATAAATCCTATCATGGACATTATTTTTAATGAGGAACTATTTATTATATTCCAGTCCCTTTTGTAGGCCATGTTGCAAATAGGACTTTTCTACTATCTCTTTTATTTTACTTTAAGGAGGTAACTGGGATTTGAACACAGAGCCTCCTCTTTATACTCTGTAACTCAGAGTAACCACACATCCCTTCCCTCTCTTTATGTATTTTCCTTCAGTAGATAAAATAAAAGTAGAATTCAAAGTTTCTGAATGTTTTTCCATGAGATTAATCTTCAGGACTTTATATCTTTGGGCAGCTAGGAGAAATCCTTAAAGATTTCTCATTTCCAAAGAACTTCAAGAACATTGCATAAATATATATATATGTATATATATACATATATATATGTGCCAAAGTTGAGCATTCTCTGACTTATTCAACAATTTAGTGTGCATCCATGATGTATGAACACTAAGAGTTTTGGGAACATAACCCTATCTGTGTGCAATACCTGTATTCATCGGGCTTTTATTTCAGTAGGAGAATCAATCATAAACAAGCAAAAGATAGTTTAAAGTATTTAATCAATAGTATACAGTCGTAAATCTCGGAGACTTATTGTGTGACTTCATAGGTAGAAGAAGTCTAAATACAGAAGGAGCCTAGGAATAACTTCTGGTGACTTTATTAGAAACTCCCTGAGAAATTTATTAATGTACAGATTGATAAACAAAGATGCACAGTTACCTCTCCGAAACTGACGTGAGTTTCTACAGATGTCATAATAATGATGTCATACCCCTACTCCTGTCTCAGAGCAGAAGAGAAAGACACAGAAAGAAATGTTTACATTTTCACATCAGAGTTGCGAAGCACCTTGGAAGCAAACATAACCCACTCCTCTCCCCCAATCCAGGGAAAAATAAGTCAAATGGATTTGTAGATAGCAGCAGATCGTACAGCTTGTACTCTTTTTGAATTCGTGAAAGGAGGTGCTCACGGACTTTCTTTGTGATTCTGGTCCAAAAGAAAACCTTCAGCTTCAGAATTAAAGCTCAGCATCAGAATCAACTTACATGGGAGGTGCCGAGAATGCAGGAAATCGAGGGCATCTAACGCACAGCCCCTGTGGGCAGCTACATGGTGGTTGTGCTTTCCATCACAATGAAAGATAAGCATCTCATCCCGAATATCTGTCCTCACAGATCATGAGAGGCTCCAAACATGCCTTCCTCTTAGGGAAAATTGATTTTCCTCGGCAGAGATAACTTTATTTCTCCCCTTTTCTTGTACTTGTGGCTGGGACTTAAACGCCTGCCTAGCCTTTTCTGCTCATGGCTGGAGGTTTAGCACTGAAGCCACTCCTCCCCTTCTAGACTTTTTCTGGTTAATTGTAGAAACAAGTGAATAGCTGGTAAAATATCTACCGCACGACTGATCCGTTTTATCATGAGCTAACATGACAAAAGCACATGTGTAGGGATACTAAGACGATACGATAGATTACTTCCTGACTTCACCAGAGCTTTAAATCTTTGATATCCTCTTTAAAAGATGTTTTTTTTTAAGTTTTAATGTTTGACACAGGCTCAGGTTGCCCACAAACTGTAGGCTGTGGGACTTACAGGCATGTGCCACCATGCCCAACTTTTAAAGACAATTTAAGGGCTGGGAGTGTGACCTAGTGGTAGAGTGCTTTGCCTAGCATGCACAAAACCCTGGATTTGATTCCTAGGTACCACATGCACAGAAAAAGTGGAAGTGGTGCTGTGGCTCAAGTGGTAGAATACTAGCGTTGAGCTGAAGAGCTTAGGGACAGTGTCCAAGCCCAGAGTTCAAACCCCAGGACTGGCAAAAAAAAAAAAAAAAAAAGAAAGGAAAAAGAAAAAAGACAATTTGATGAAAACATTCATATTCTACTGAGGTCTAGAAATACACATTCATTTGTGGCTATGAATGACTGTGTGTGCATATGTGTATGTATGTCTCTGCATATTGTGTATATACACATGTGTGTCTGTGTATTACACAGACACAATTTTTCTCCTCTTACCCTCCATATGGATCCTCATTTTTTTTGGATTTTTCTACAGTGATTAGGCAATCTATAGGAAAAAAAAATCCCTCAGCTGTTTTTTTTTCATCACAGTAAGCTTGTGCTTCTTTTTTATTCAATTTACGTGGGATTTCTTTTGTCTAAATGCCACTGTCATATGCTCCACCATAGACTGATTTTATAAAATCAGTATGCACAATCAAATAACATGAGCTCAGCTTCATATTTCCAATACGAAGGAGAAGATCTGCAATTGATGTTTAGCAGTGAGAAAGATGCACGTTATCTGTTTATTTGCTTGTAGCAAAAGCTTTTTCCTTTGAGGTGGACGGCAACTCTCCAAACATTTTCATCTCAGTGGCAAGCCTCTTTGGAATCTGAATAGAAGTTTCCTGAAAATATTATTTTTGGAAAGGAGATACTAATTGAAAGTCAACACTAATAATGCAAGACTGTCATCAATGGCGAGAAGGCCGTAGGAATGAGCTGGGTTTATGAAGTTGAGCCAGAGCATCTGGGTCTCTTCTTGGTGTACAGGCCTAACCTTTGACTCACACAGCCAGCTCTGGAGCCTAAGGAAGACTTGTTAGAACAGCCAAGTCTGGCTAACGAATATTTACCAGTGCCGACCGCCATCTTGTTTCTGAATTACTTTATTAGCAATTCAAAAGGAGACATCTCTTTGCTATCATGTTTTGTTGTTTGTGTTGGTGGTCATGGGGCTTGAACTCAGGGCTGGAATGCTGTCCCTGAGCTCTTTTGCTCAAGGATAGTGTTCTACTACTTGAGCCGTAGCACCACATCCAGTTTTCTGCTTAACTGGAAGTAAGAGTCTCATAGGATTTTTCCTCTTCAGGCTGGTTTTGAACCAAGGTACTAAGCTCTCAGCCTTTTGAGTAACTAGGATGATAGGTATGATTCACTGGCTCCAGGCTATCTTTTCCTTAAAAATAAAAATATGCTTAAGCAGTCAAACAAAGAGCTTCCCATTTACTAAAGCAGTTCATAAATACGATGCATCTTGATCAATAGCACCCCTCAAGATTTTCACCCATCCTTCCCTAACCTACCCCTTTTGCTATCTTGATGTCACCTACAACTTTTAAATCTTTCCTGAATGTTTATCAGGCACACAAACTGTGATGTTGAAGCCAGCATGTTTATTAGAGCGATCAGAATTCATGTAGTATGTCCAGTGAACACAGATGGGGTCTGAGGAACTGTAATTTGATATGATATGATCCTGGTTCATGGAATGGAAGAAAAAAGGGAAGGAAAGATAACTGTACTGTGTTTTCCCTGAGAACAGGATTTGTATCTTTTCAGCAATTTGTGTGGCAAGTATCTAGCACCAAAAACATTATTATTCAGTGTGAGAGAGGGGGAAAGAAGAAGGGAGGGATTCTTTTGCTATGGGGTTGAGGTTGTCATGACTTGAGAACGTCATGACATCTTGGAAACACTTTATAGGTATGGGAAGAGAGGATCAATCTACAAGAACACAGTCTTAGAAAACAGGAACTAAATTGATCCAAGTAAATAAAGAACTTCCCTATGGTCTGGGGAGAGAATTGGTAGTAGAGATGATAAAGGTTGCGGCTGTAGAAACCTAGAGAATGAGGGTCTCTGAGTAATGCTAGAAGTTCAGGGCACTAAGTTATAGGAAATAAGAACAAATTTCAAATAGAGAGCTTGAGGTCTAGAGAAATCACGAGAAAGCCACTTTGAATAGCTTTCTTTTCTGCCACAGCTGATTCTTTTACTTGCTGGGTTGACTTGCCATTATTCTAAGAGAGGGATGTTTTATGGAGCTCAAAGTTTAAGTGGGCTGGATGTGACGGCCTCATGGCTGTAATTCCAGCATTCTGGAGGCGAATGCAGAAGGACTGAGAGTCTGAGGTCAGCCTGGGCTACGCACCAAGAGTCTGTTTCAAAAACCAAGGAAAGATAAAAAAATAAATTTTATAAAAAAAGATTAAACTGGGTAGAATTTGGATTGAACCTGGATTCAGTGGATAAGGACATTCATGCTCAAGGAAAAGTTAAAACTAAAACATTCGCTTTACAAACATAAAAGTAGCCAGGCACCGATAGCTCATGCCAATAATACTAGCTACTTAGGAGGCTGAGATTTGAGGATCACAGTTCAAAGCCAACCTGGGCAGGAAAGTCCGTGAGATTCTTATCTCCAATTAATTACCAGAAAACTGGAAGTGGTACTGTGGCTCAAGAGGGTTTTAGCCTTGAGCTGAAGATCTCAGGGAAAGCACTCAGGCCCAGAATTCAAGCCCCATGAACTACACTTTCAAAAACAAAACAGTGGTTCCTAACTGTAATCCTAGCTACTCAAGAGACTGAGATCCGAGGAACCCAATTAGAAGACAGCGTGGGCAGAAACGTCTGACAAACTTGCAATTAACCACCAAAATGCCAGGAGTGGGTGGAGCCTGAAATGACGGATGGATTGCCAACCTTGAGCAAAATAGCTAAGCAGGAGGTTGAGGCCCTGAGTTCAAGTCCTAGTTCTGGCATCAACTAAAGTCTTGGTTTTTAAGCGGGGGCTCTATGATTGATCACATTTAAGTTAGGGTGATGACAATACATGTGCCTGTCTGTCATGCCATGCTTCATGCTTATTTTAGAATAATTTGAGACTGGAGTAAGGTTGCACCTACATAATTTTAAAACACTTCATTGCAATTACCCTTGCTTCCTGAAAGAACAGATCTGAAACTCCAGACATAGGGAGCCGACAAGAAGCAAAGAGGAGGGTGGAGCTCCTGTGAGCAGGAATTTTGATATAGAGTCTACTGTATGGAGACTGGACATGAGATCATTTGTAGATGCACATGGCTGGTTATTTCTCACAGTGGCCCAGAAGTCAGTCATTTTATGGGTCGGTGCTGAGTTCAGAGTGAGCACCGTTTAGTTTAAGTTAGGTACTATGTCTAGTTCACTCCCTAAAAGATGCCCAATGGATTAAAAACAAAACTATCTTGGAGCACTGTTTTCTAAACTTCGAGTTTTGACATGAAGGTGAGCCAGTGACAACTTCAAACTTGTTTCTCTTAGACATTCAGTGAACGAAATTTGTCTCTTCTTGTTTCTCTTAGATTCTTCCAGCTACTGACTGTTAGCAGTCTGTCCCAGTACAGGACTCTGGGAACCTCGCCTTGTTTTTTCTGAGTGTTCCTTTTTATATTTTTCTTTCCAATTAACATTGTGTGTCTATTTATTTTCCTCAACAAGTTCATAATTTCATTTCATTTTTTTTGTCTGTTTATCTTCCCTCTCTGTTTCCATCCAAACACTGCAGTGCCCCACACTCTGAAAATCCGCTGGCTTTAAAAAAAAATCCATCTGCATTGAATTATTTATAGCTTTGATAAAAGTCCTGTTTGGCCTGATGTTTATTTTCTTTAATAATAAGAAACCTGGGTGAACTTTTCCAAGAGTTCCAAAAAAGGATTCTCGTTTTTCAAAGACATTAGGCAACCTTAGCCAAAATGGACAAAACAAGCCTTGACTGCCCTTCCTCTTGTGATTTGGGACTTTTATCCCCCACCCCCCGCCTCCTTCTTCCGTTAAACATTCTTACATCTGAATGTGTTGTGGGAAGTGGGGAAAGAAGTCCTCTGAGTCATGGCTGTTTTCCTTAGCCTGTCACTTTCCCATCACTTCCTCACCCCGGAGGCAGATCCTGGCCTGTGATTGGCTGGTGGAGTCATATGCTTAAGATGCTCAGTCAGTGATCCTAGGTCTCCAGGTTGTTGCCATTCTGTGTAAACAACTCAGCCCTTAGGATTTGCGAAGTCTGATTTTAATTTGCACTGGTGGATTTTTCCATTGTTATCTTTATACATGTCTTCCAATGTTAACGTATGTGTGTGTGTGTGTGTGTGTGTGTGTGTGTGTGTGTGTGTGAAAGAGAGAGAGAGAGAGAGAGAGAGAGAGAGTCCTGGGACTTTCACTCAGCCTCTGGGCACACTCAAGGCTAGTGCTCTACTGCTTGAGCCACACCTCTTATTCCCCTTGTTACTTTCACTGGTGATTTGGTTGGAGCTTTGGATACTTGGCAAAGTCCTGCTGTCTCTCTCTCTCTCTTGCATGCATCATCCATGTATAATCCCCATGCTACTGAAATCATTTCTATAGTACATTAATAGTGTAGGCATAGGAGACATGCCAGTGGAATGATTTTTTAGAGTTTTGGGGGGGCGAGACAGCCACACATTACATACCTGCTAGATGTGTGTGTGTGTGTGTGTGTGTGTGCATGTGTGTGCATGTAAACACTGTCTGTTACAACAGAAAGGGATGGTCTGGTCAATGCAAAAAAAGTGACCAAAGATGAGAAAATGAAAGAACAGAGCAAAGACACAAAACCAGAGGTTGCCAAGGTTGTGACCACAGTCGGAAAGTCATTTAGAATACTGAAGGCAGGAAACTCAAAATTTCCCCTCCAAGGCACAGTTTATAGAGTTTTCTTTTTTTAATTGAGTTAGGTGAAAAAAATGTTAAAGTCTTGTTTCCTCACTCACCTTGCCATTTATTTCCTCTTCTTGTGTGTATCTGTGTACACATGAATGTGTGTGTGTATGTGGGGGGGGTATGCACCCCACCCCCACCCCGTGGCAATCCCTCTCTTTAAGGTTTAATTTAACAATAACATTTGCGATCGGGGCCCTGTGAATCTCAAGGGCATTGCGCTTGAAATTGCACATACTCTGCACCATTTATCATGGGCTGACATGTGTCATGTTCCAGACTGCGGCTTCAAGAGGTTACAGCTCACGACTGCTCCTTTGTTGATCAGCTCCTGAGACAACTGAGGCACTTTTCTTCCCTTCTCCTTTCATATTCCTGCCCCCACCCCTTCCACGTCTTCTTATTAAGTCTGCCTCTTCCCCTTTCGGAAGGCCTATCTCACCCCTTCAATGAAGAAGAAGAAGGGGAAGAAAAAAAAATGCAAAAGAATTGGTATTGTGTCAGATGCTAGGTCCCTCATTTCCTGAACTTTCTGACGGAGACCACCGCGCAGTGTTTAATAACATCGGAATGTACCACTAATCGACTTTAATCTTCCGAGAGAGAGAGAAACAGAAGAAGACCATTAAAGTCAGTGCCCACCTGGTGGGGTTTCTAAGCAGACAGCACAGCCCGGGCAGGATAGAACCTTCTAGATCTGACGGCACTGCACATCTCTAACTGCACTGCAGTCACCTCACATCCAGCCAGGATTTGAACTTAACCTGGAATGCTCCTTTCGTGCAAACTAGCATGGAAGCAAAGGCCAAGGGAGAAAAAAAAACGCTACATGTTTCTAACCTTCCAAACTTTCATGAGAACCTGACCTTGGCATTATTAGTTTGTTTAGTTTGGGTTGTTGTGTGTATATTGGTACTAGGACTTGAATTCAGGGCCTGGACACTGTCCTTTAGCTTTTTGTTCAAAGGGTTGGGGCTCTAACACTTGAGCCACAACCCGCCTTCTGGCTTTTTAGTAGTTAATTGGAGGTAAGAGTCTCATGGACCCTGGCATTGAACCACCCTCGCTCCGATCTCACTCTCCAGTGCAGCAAGAATTAGAGATGTGAACCACCATCATTTGGCTTGTGATAGGTTTTTCTTCTCTGTTCATTGTTTTTATTGCTTCCTAGCATGACATAGAACCCGAAATCTGTTGCTAGATGAATAAATCAAAAGCCATAAGAACCCACACTTAAAGATATTTATTTTTTGTCAGTTGTGGGGCTAGAATTCAGGGCCTGGACTCTATCCCTGAGCTTTTTTTGCTCAAGGCTTGCGTTCTACCACTTTGAGCCACATAGCACCACTTTCAGTTTTCTGGTTGTTCCTTGGAGTGTAGAGTCTCACTGAGTTTCTTGACTGGAATGGCTTTGAACAGTAATTGGTAGATCTCAGCCTCGTAAATAACTAGGATTACAGGTGTGAGCCACCAGTACCGGGCTGTAAGCATTCTAAAAGGGAATAGTCAACCTATAATTCAAGCAGTGCTTTCTTTTCTCCTTCACTTCCACTTTTGCCCTATCCCCCTCTACCCCACCTGTATTTACTTAGCTCTTTCTCATTTTCAAAAATAGAACTATTATTCTTACTATCCTAAAAGAATACAATGTCAAACAATGACGACCTTAAAAAAAAAAAAAACAATGGGAATATCTTCAGTCTTGCTCAAAGTCACACCATCATTAGATTGTTTTTACCTAGATTGTTTTTCTTTCCCTTTTGTTACTAGGATTGCTTTCTTGGCTTTCATGAGCGTGGTCAAAACAACCTGTAGCCACTTGACATTTTTCTCTTATTAAAGAAAGGAACCAGGTTGAGATATCTATCTGCTCCCGATCATTAAGCTGGAGGTGACTCAAGGTTGGAGAGGTCATCTGATTCTGGAAAGGGGAAGGTGCCACCAAGCGGAGCAGAAAATAGATAAGACATAATAATAAGCTGAAAAGTATTTAAAAGCAATCAAGTGAAGAGGCTGCCACTGCCACACAAAAGAATAATGATGTGTGTACAGTAGGTAAAAGAGAGATTACGATTTATAACAGGATACAGGAAGGAGACGGTAATTGTTTAGGAGACCTTATGACAGAATTTCAACAAATCTCTTTTCAAAAGCTCTCTCTTTGCTTTGGCATTGATCCCAAATGAAGCAAAACGCCCAGGTTGGCACGCATTCCGGGGGTCTAAGGCACAAAACCTGATCTGAACTGGAGACTGGGCAGCGATATCTATCTTTGGTCCAGTCCATCTAGAAAGTCAAAAGCCTCATTGCCTCTCTGTTCTGGACCATTTATCAGGAAGAGGTTTATGTGTGGAAAGTTTCTAGTATTTGCTTTCGTAGCATGTGGGTCCTGGGAAACTTGAAATTGACCTTTCTGGTTTTCCAACCCCAGGTAATTATTTCCTTCCAGGTACTGCATTCAAGTTGGGTGTCTGAAGGAAGGGAAGCAGCCTCGCTGCTCTGTGATTGGCTGTTTGATTATGTAGTATTGATGGTATTTTTGTGTCCACTTTACAGGCTTGTTGGAAGGATTTACATGGGTTAATGCATGCAAAGACAAGAATAGTGCTAGGAATGTGGCAGAGCTATACTATTATAATTACTCTTTTCCTATCCTTATCATTTATTATTATAACAAGGGGCCAGATGGATAAATTGATGCAATGCCTGAATTCTCCTTTGCCTTACCTATCCTTACTCTCGTTTCCTTTCTGATCAATCTTGCCTTTAAACCTTGCTTTAACATTAAAAAAATCACTTATTCATTTATCCTCCATGCACTGTGTGTTGGACACTGAGATAATTTATCTTACATGTTTGATCTCATTTAATCTTCTCCCCAAACTTTGGAAGGGAGTCACTATTCTTTTCCTTTTGGTTAATCAGGATTCACCCAGTTTCTACCTCTCAGTCTAGTTTCTGTTGCTCACAGCACAATATCAAAGACTGGATAAGTAATGGAGAAATGAGTTTGCTTTGACTGAGGGTTCTGGTCTAAGATCAATGGACTTTATCTGATAATAGGCTCATTCTGAATAGAGTGCACATATGACACAGGACAGCCAGCCTGTGGAAAGAGACAAGGAACACAGGAGAGATACTGCCACCACTATGAGAAAAAGATCGTGATTGAGAAAGTGCTTTGGAAAGTGTAGAATGATAGCTATATAAGCCCTAGTGCTTCATAATCAAAGCAAATAAATGTACTAAAGATTCTGCCCCTGCGTCAGATCTGTGCGATAACCTACGCCAAGGGAATTGGCTGCTAATGTTGTGTGGATTCTGCTCTTCTTGGAGTTCCAAATTATCATTGGGAAGCATTCTCTGTTAGCTCTGGAAGAAGACAGAGGGCTGTTTGATGATAACTAACCTAGAAAATGGATCACTTATTCTTACATTGTTACAACATGAGAGATACTGGAGAAGCTAAGAATCTCAAATATATTTGATAGTTTAATCAGTCTAGAGGAAAAACAGCGATAAATATTCAAACATGAAGCCAACACATGCTAGTGTGTATGTGTTTTTAATGACAGCAAGAGGTACATGGTGAGTCACAAAACATGACAATTCCAAGACTGAAGTTGGAGGTGGCCAGAACGTTCCTCAAGAAAGAACTCTTGTGACATCTCTTGTTCCCGTCTGCATTTGGTTTTTTCCCCTCTCTCCCTCCCGCCCTTCCTTCCTATCTGAAGTCAAGTGGTTGTGCTCTCAACCTTACTTTTTTCATGAAATGATAACCATTAGGTCCTCTGCCCTTCTGAACGATTCCATCTCTCAGTATAGCGGATTACATCTCTAACAAATGAACCATGGGGGATTCATTCAAACCAAGGCTTCATTTCTCGTAGATTCTATGGTAGACACAGATAAACCTTCCTGTAGGTAGCTAGGTAGCTGTTCCTAGTGCTCAACCTTCACTTTTACCATGGATTCCTAGCTTCCAGAGTGAGCAGAATCCCTGCTAGGCTATACAGGGCCCCCCAAATCGCTATGGGCTCCATTTCTTCCAATGGGTGGAGAAGGCTGCTTTCCACAAACCAGGTGTGTTTGTCGCCATTTCGACTTAAACTGCTTGCACATCTGTGGCTGTAATTGCTCAGTTCCATTAAACATTATGTAAACTGGTGAAATATTAGTGTTAGAGGAAAGCAAGATGTTGTGTCTATGAAAATGAAGTTGAATACTTTGGAGCGATTTGATGAAGGCGTTTTGCTAAAAAAGTAATTGCTGTGAAATTAGGTGTGAGTTAGACAAATGTATAAGATTGGGAAAGATCATTAAAATTTAGATGGATTCTTTTCTGAGATTGCTCTGCAAGTCTTTAAGTTCTTGTTCCACTTTGGAGAAACTGAAAATCATGGATGTGGTTTGATGGGTATGATTTTTTTTTTACAGAAAGACATTGCAGAACAAGCCATCAGAAAGTCCATTTGCAGAGAGAAGGACTTGGCCCTAAATCAGAGGACTAACAAATTAGAAGTCCAGTTCAGTTCAAAGATTTACTATGGGATGTTTCTTTTTCACGAATTTCTGCTATCATTTAGATTTTTTTTTGAATGTGTCACCGACTATCTGGCAGCCATAATTTCCCACATAGGATTGCTATGGTTTAATCAAGTGACAGCCAAGGACCAGAGAGTATGTCCTGATACAAGCATTGGAATGCCTGATTTGACCCCAGGTGACCCCAGAATTCTCTATTATGTAAAGGCTACACAGGTGGACTAGTATACTATAGCGACACAGATATAAGCTGTGGTGCTGAGAAAGTAGCAGGCCAGCTGTTCCCAAAGGACTCATAACAATTCTGGGGTCACAAAAGGCTAAAAGATCAGTGTTGTGTTTTTGAGGGAGATGAGTATTTGATGAAGGAGCCGCTGGACTGGGTGGGTTCCTGGAGAAAGATGGTATTGAAGCTGACTTCACCTATTCCTTTTTCTGCATGCCACACCTTTGACTTACAAGAGGACAACAAGACAGCAAATTGTAAACATATCTACAGGGAAACATTCACTCTTGCTTTTTAGGATGGATGCCAGGACCCTCCAATTGTCAAAACCACAATGTCTTGTGCTGGCAAGATGACCTTTCACTAGGTTAGGCAGTTGGAAACTAAAGTGTTGGCTAACCTGGTAGAACTCTCCACAGTGAGAAAATTCCAAGCTATCAATGGTGGATGTGGCCATCACTATTTTCGAGCTCAATTCATCATATATTTGATGCTTCCAAATTGTCGGGCTCAACTATTTTTTTAACATTTTTATTTATTCGTTCATCTTTAGTTGTACAAAGGGGTTGCCATTTTAACCAAGCAGGTTACGAATACAATGTATCTATCCAATATCATCCTTTAAACAGTCTCACCCATCTGTCCAGACCCATCCTTCCCTATCCTTTTCTCTTCTATTCTGTTGTCAGGTATGTATATTTTTTCGTCAGAGAGATGGATTAAATTAGAGGTAGATAGAAGGATAGTGCAGATTTGGGCTCTCACTCCCAGCATTTTGCATTGCTAGTCATGTGAGCAAGAATAGGAGAGTTTCTGGCTTGCTTGATTCTGAGTATCTTTGTCTCCAAAAAGAAACAACAACAATGCTATCTTCAAAGGTTTTTTTTTAGATTAAATAGGCTCATGGTAATGTATGTAATTTAACTAGTTTGATTGTGATTACCAAATAAAACAGGCACCAAAAATTAATGATTCTACTATTTTTGCCATCTACAAATGAAATTTTATATGTTAGGCACAGGAAAACAGGATTAGCATTCCAAAGTTAAATTATGAGGGAGTGAGCCACTTTATGAAATAGATTTTTATTTCCTATAGGGATTCATTATTATTGGGTTTCTACTAATGTGTTGCAAGGTTTCAAATATCATTTGACTGGCAATTATCAGAGATGCCTTGGTTGCATAACGTAATATACAATATAATTTGAGGAATACAGGTGTGAAATCAACAGGTGAGTTTTATTTGAGCCCTCCTATTGACGTGCAGACATACTTTATGGGAAAGCTCATGAACCACGAGGTGGGAATATTGCAAATAGAGATAGCTATCTATATAAGATAGACTTGAATGAATGGTCAAATTATGCCATGTGGTTTCTAAATGCTTCCTTTCATGTTTCTATCCTTTACACAGAGTTTTCTTTGTATCTTGTATGTGCTAAATAATTATCTGAACATTAAATCAATGTTGAATGGGGGCAGTGGTTCAAATCTGTAATCCTAGCTACTCAGGAGGCTAAGATCTGAAGGTTATGGTTCAAAGCCAGCTTAGGGAAGGAAAGCCCATAAAATTCCTATCTCTAATGAAGCACCAGAAAACCAGAAATGGAGCTGTGGCTCAACGTGATATAACTCTAATAGAGAGCAAAAGAGCTCAGGGGCAGCACTCAGACCCTGAACTCAAGCCCTACAACCCCCAAAACAGAAAAAGAAGAAAAAGGAATTTCATATTAGCTTCTGGGGAAAATTAAAAAAAAAGTCCATGTAGACCATGTGATTGAGTAGAACAAAATTTTTAAGTGTTGGACTGTATCTCCAAACTGTAGTTCCATTTACTTGTACAGCTCTGCATAACCTTAATTTGTTCAGCGTTGAAAAATATTTTTATGCCTTTGCTTATACAGAGTAGTGTAGAAGACACATTTAAGAAGTGCAATCTGCCTTCAATTGTGTCATCTTACTTATTTTTTTTATTTCGAATGCTTTCTTTTCGAAGAAAAGAAAGAAGGCAGTTTCCACGTGCAAAACCATGTCCTAGAAGCAAAATTAAGAATGCTTGTTGTAATTTATCACCCCCGTGCAGCCAGCAGGAGAGAAGGTGCTGTGACTGTTTTTCTAGGTCAAGTATTTTGACAATGCCCGCATCCTTGAACTTGGATGTTATAATGGAACAAAAGAAAGAGGAGGAAAAATCAGACTCAAAGATCTGTGGTCCTCTTCCCAAGGTACCTAAGAGATGCCTAATAATAATCTATATCTAGCCTGAAATAGGCAAAAGGATATCTGACTTTGTACCAATGCCTAAGTGGATAGGAAGGGAAGATTTTTCTCTTACCTCATTTGTACTATTGAGTTGAGATCTTTGCAAAAGTTAAGTCAGAGAGATGAATCATGGAAAAGATGGTGGGAAGTCTTGTCCAGGGCAAGCCCAAAGGAGACACTTTGCCAGGTATCTGGAAAAGGTGAGTCTGTTTTAGCTGAACAAAGTTTTTGTTTGACCCGATGGTTTCACATCATTTCCAAGAGCCTGGTTCACAGTACTTTATTGGTTTTGGCTTTCTTGCTGACCTTTTCTAGCACAGCAGCCTATGGTTCTACATCATCATGATTCACTTTGCGATGAGATTTTCTTTTCTTTCTTATTTTTTTTTGGAAAGAATCCTGCACAACAAAAGGAGTCTTGTCCCAGCTTCTCTTCCCCCAGTGAAGTCAACACGAATGACTTGACTTCAAGTGAACCAAGTAAATGAAACAAGACAAATGATTACCAGGAACAACAATTATTTTTTTTTTCTAAAAGGAATTGTCATAGTCCCTCATGCCTGATTACTTGAAATCAGGTGCAAGGATTGAGTTTGTCCATGTTCTGGTCGATGTTTCCCTAACTGTTTCCTGGTGAGTTACTTACGTCAATGATATATTGTTGTTGTCATTTCCTGTTCATAAAAGAGAATACTAATTACATTTATTTCATGGTTATTAATAATAATTTAATAAGAGAATCCATGCCCCAATACACTGGCACAGGACGACAACCACAGAAAAAGTCTAGATTGCATTTTCCCCTCACTTTACCAGGTGAGGGAATGGAACCACCGTGTCTTGTAGAGTTGCAAAAGAAAGCAAGGGAGAAAATCTACTGTCATTTTTCCACGTGGAGATTGATGCTTGTATCCTGCATGCTTGATGAGTGTTCAGTTCCAAGGCAACCTTTCTCTCTGCAAAGTGTTGTGAAACAAACTTAATTTAGCTGCAGGCACTTTCTGGCTACAAAGGAGGTCTGAGAAAGCTGGCATGCATGCTTTTCCCTGTCCAACATTTTCAGTAATTTACAATAAGGATTACTCTCTGTGGCGTTCCTGCTCTGTAATTCTTATTTTCAGTCTCCCAGATTAGGAAATCTGAGACAGACTCATTGGTGTGGGTTGTAAATCTAGATTTATTTTTGCTGTGATTTCTTGGAGATGACAAGCAAAAGTTTTAAGTGTTTATAAGTGGCTATAGATCAAAATTCATTACCTTAATGTTCCATTGCCCATCTCAGGCTACACAAGTCTGACATTCATCAGACTACACAAGTTCAGATGCAAAAATAGTGATTTAATATGATAGAAATGATCTGGAAAGCTAGAAGAGATAGGAGGGAAAATAGAATTAGTCAGCGTGGAGAAACAGACATTTAACTTGAGGGTATCTGATACCCACCACTGTTAAATGAACTCATCAATGGATCTTTCATGTACGATTGAGCTCAAAGAAACGGCTTATGGCTTTAATTCTGTGTCATATGGAACAAGAAGTCAGTAAGCAAGAACTGGAGGAAGATGAGGAGTCTCTCGTCTTGTCCTCACTGGCCTGCTGATTGGATTTCTTTGAGAACATGCTTCATAAATGTTGATTTAAGGCCAACTGGACTGTGAAAAATTTAATCACTTGTATGAAACACGTTGTTGATTTGTGAGGTATCAGAAATTTTCAGGGTGTAAGAGCAACTGAAGCACTAAATAACTTTGATTCAATTCCATTTACCAAGTCTTTCTTTGATTTGTTGTGTTTCTGGATCTTAAGAAGTTCACGCACATAGAACAATCCTAAGGATGTAGTTAGCAGAACCAAGATTTCTGTCTACAGAGAACAGAATCTGTGCAGAGTTGTGTGAAAGTTCTGTTCTGTACGTCATATACAATGTGAGGACTCATTCAGTTCTCTCCATCTTCCAGAACATAGCTACATTAACATAGGAGAGTCCCTTTCTAAAGAGTTGGGTCAGTGAAGAATGGTGCTTCTTACATTACTACACATGCAGAACTATAAATTATATTCCAGTCCACGAAGATGTTTGTAAAGCTCAAATCCCAAGTTCTCTTTTCCCATTAAATCTTTAAAAGTTTTGTCCATCGTACTTAAAAGATTGTTGTTGTTGTTTTTTTCTCTCCTTTTCCTCTCCACTCACAGCTAGGAGTCTTCAAGGTGATTTGAGCAAAAGCTTCTCACAGCTAGGGAGGTGGAGAAGACTACTTTTCTCACCTTATCTTGTGAGCTGACACCCATCCCCCTCCACACACACACACACACACACACAACTTAAGGAACATACATGACTAATCAGGAGGCTCGCACGTGTTTATGCACACGGGGACCTGGTGACCCAGTGAGCCTCTGACTTTCATGGAAAGAAGGAGGATCTTCCCTGTCACAGGCTGCCAGCAGGTTTGGAGGAGGCTCTAACACCTTTCACATCCTGAATCCTGGCTCCCTTTCCAATTCTATCCATGGCTTTGGCTGCGTGTACAGCCAGCCATGCTGCCACAGAGATGCCTCAGAGAAACAGTAAACCCAGTAAGCTATTTTTCACTATTACATTTTTCACTTCCTAATCAATGAGATCCAGTGCATGCAAACAGCCAGCAGCCACTCTTGTAGACCGTCATCCTAGGTTTAACACAGCACAAAGTAACAATAAAACAATAGTCATGGTAATAAAAATAAATAAATCCAGAGAAGAATCCTTCTGGTACCATTTGTTACCATAACTCACTGTGTATCTGGTGTCTTTTATTCCACTCTAGAAGCGGCGGGTCTCAGGATAGTATCAGAGCTCCAGGAGTCGTTGAAAAGGAAAAAAAAAAAGAATTAAGTAAACTAAGTGGTAGATCTTTTCTATCTCCATTCCAGCTGCTTTTTATCACCAGAAAGAAAATTATACTGAAGGACAGATAAGAACACAGTGGAGACAAAGTCATATTTCAACTGATTCTCCCCAGCGCTCCCTAATTAGTAAGTGGCATGAATTATGAGGTTCTACCCTGTTCTCTCTTTCAAGCAGCGGAACAGCCTGTATATTTTGGGGCTGGAATGGCATTGAAGTGTCACGGGTCACACAGTGGACTTGTGAGTCCTCAAGAGCTCAAGATGCTTGGATGCTTTAGTTTTCTATGGTATTTTTTTCTACCCAATCTCTGCATTTTCTGCAGTCCTCCTGCCGAAAAGCCTCACATTCTGATGCAGCCCTGAACATCAAGGTCATCGTAACTGCTGGCTGTGTCAACTAAGGGAATCAACGGACAGTAATACAATCTCTCCATGTTCACCAGGGAATATAATATTTCACACAGAAAATAACAAAATATTCCCAGGGCCCCGGGGCAATATCCTGAAGTTGTTTTGAGGTGAAAGAAAATAACTGTCTTTTGGGCAAAAAGAACTGAGATCTTTTAGCAGTAAACTCCTGTGGCCTTTTGTCTTACATTATGTGAATATTGATTCAGACCTCTTTCAGGTGAAGAAATAAGAGGGAAAATTGCTACAAGTATGGAGGATCCTTGGCCTATTTGTTGTTGTTGTTGTTGATCCTAAAGTTATTTGAGATGATAAATGAGGTATTTCCTGACAAATGTAGGGATTTCCTGACAAATGTAGGGATTCCCTGCTTTGTTTAAAACACAACGCTGGTTACTTTATAAAACTAGAATATTCGTGGGGTCTTTTGCCCATCTTGGAAGGGTTTTGGTGTCAGAGAGAATAGAACTAAAGGACTTGTAAACCTCTCTACAGCGTCCCTCTAAGGCCCTGATATGGAGTGAGAAGCAATTCCTTTCCTGGCAATGAAATGAAGTGGCAGAGAAATATCTTCTCTCTCAGAAATGAGTAAATCCCGTGTCCTTCGTTGAGTAAAAGATAATCCTTCTAGCAATCCTCTATCCTTTCATGAAGCACAAGTGCTAGAGGAATAAGTCATATTTCCCTCCTTTCTTCCACCTTTCTTCCACTCTTTATTCATCTATCTTCGTCCATTTGCCCTCAGTGCCAAGCCCTGGACAGCTCATGTGCCAGCTGCAGGCATTCATTTCATTAGACTCAAAGGGGTGATGAAAGGGTGACATTTCATAAACTGACTCATTGAGTTGAAACCCCTTCGTACAACTACTTAAAGATAATAATGATAATAATAATGAAATTTGAGGTTCTTATAATAATGCTTCCTGTCTATAGGAGGTCTTTTCAGAAGAAAAGTTTAAGTAGAGACAGTTTTGCTGCTTCTGGGTACAGATCCAGCTGACATTCCCGTCTTTACGCTGAGTGTGTGTGATTGTGTGATTTCTCACCAGTGGAGTACAAGTGGAATGAGGTGGCTGAAAAGAACCTTCCAGGGAAGGGTTGGTTCTGAACGGGAGTGGCTTTCAAACTCTGTTCCAGCGCCACTGTGACAACACTTGATATGGAAAGAGAATGGTCATTCACAGAGTCCAAACTTGAGAATCTTCATTGCATCAAAGGGGATGCTCATGTTCCATGAGCTTCTGTCAGTACATGGAGGACATTTCCAGACAAGGCTGAAAGCTCAGGTGGCAACACAGCAAACCGGAAGCCAAAGTAAATTTGATTTCTAAAACCACAAACAACCCCTACATGCCCTGCTCCCCCACAAAAGTGATCAAAAGCAGAATTTCCCAGAATCCAAGACAGTGCCAGAATCACATGGTAAGGATAGATGGCTATCAGGAAGCTTGGGCTCTAATTATGAGTTTAGAGGATAAAAACACGTTTTATGAATATATACTTATATATACGTGTGTGTGTGTGTGTGTGTGTGTGTGTGTGTGTGTGTAAAATCACTGAAGTTTCAAGTTGCTTATTACAGAAGCTGGTGTTAGCCTAATAAGTATAAAGACCAAGGGGAAAACAGACACAAAATATTGTGGACACTCTAAAATGAAATATGGCTTTTATAGGCTCCGTCCTATAAAGACTGGGGAGTGCGTGATAGAATTCTACTGAAATAAGGTATTATTGGCTGATATTCATTTCCTATTTAGCACAGATTACAAACCACATCCAGATAGTCACTCAAATACAATCACTTTTTGGCCAGCTTGATGTAGATTTATTTTGTTTCTTTTCTATGAAGGTGAAGAAATTGACCTTTACAGGTCAATTAAATACTTACCTAAAATCTGGGAACTGCCAGTGAGATGAGTGCTTTCCTTAAAATTATGTTTTCTCCCATTCGGAGTGTTAAAGAAATTTCTAGAGGGAAGTTCTGCTGTTTATCACACTTCTTGGATCTTACCAGAGAGTAGCACATAGTATTTACATAGAACACTATTTTTCTAGCGAGTTTTAAAAGGCTGGGCTGGAGATGACATCTTTTGAAATACTTCTGCAGCTGTGAATGGCCATTTTCCACTCACAACTATGCCATCTCTAGATAATTGAGTTCTCTATTTTCTCCCATGAAATGTAACCCAGGACAGACATAGTTTGGGTGGATGAAGGTCTCTTATCTCCTGTGTTTTTTTTTCCCTCAAGCTTTAGAAGTGCACTTGCCAATGTAGTGTGCTCTAAGTTGCTCTTTAAATATATTTAAAAAAAAAACAGGTGAGAAATTGCTAGTACGTTCCATTTTGTCAGTAATGATGTTACATTTGGCAGTCTTGGCAGGTTGACTGTCCATGTACAATATACCATTTTCACATTCATTTTGGATACTATTTGGGAGGTATTACTTTCACTCAAGGGCACACATTAGAACTGAAGAGATTATTTATTTCATCCGATTTTGAAACTATGTGGGGCTGTAATGGATGTGAGCCTTGACCCAAGGCATTTCAGATATGAACCCTCCTCTATCAAAATTCTCCTCTTTATATAACTTAGCAGCTAGAGGATTTGACCATTTTCCTTTGGTCCAAAGACTCATCTCCTATCTCTTTCCCACAGGTAGCTATGTATGGATGCCTTCCTTGGGCCTAAAGAATTCTGCTTTGGTTAAACTTTTTTGCTGTGCAGATAAACAGCAGCAATTTTCTGCTTGAATTTCTCTGTGACTAAATCCATTGATCATCCTTTCTCTCTGTGAATGAGAAGTGTGTTTTTTCCTTAATAACTCCTATCCTTCTCCCTGGATTTTCTTTCCCCTCCACTTGTTTTTGTGTTGTGTTGGTCAGTCCTGTGAGTTATTCCTCGGAGAGACAGAAAAAGCACAAAATTGAAGTTATTTTATGCCTGGGCTCCTTCAGTCCCAATTTTCAAATCTTGGTGTCAATTTTCACACATCAGTGTCATGTGGAGTATGTTATGGAAATTTCAGTGGGTTCTTTGAGAGGCAATTTTTATATGAATCCCCTCCCCTCTGCACTACCATCCTGTTGCAATTCCCATCTTTTCTAAGAATAAGTGGGTCTATAATTAATGTGGATTTTTAAAAAAATATAGCGGCATTCAGAATCTTCATAGCAAGGTTTTGGGTGCCACGTTCTTTGCAGTAGAAATACAAAAGCATAAATGCTCGCTACCTCTCTCTCCTAATAAATAGGCTTGTGTAAAAGGAATAAAAATTACAGTTTGTTGGAGGTAAAGAGCAACTAATTACTCAGGAAGAAGCATGTTTTTATTTTTCCAGGGCTGCACTGAAAATGGTTCATCATGCAATAAATTTGCTAATCACCAGTTAGGGCACACAGTTCTATCTCCACCAACTTACAGCAGTTTCTTTTGAACGTTGGTATGTTACAGCTTGGATAGGAAATTATATCCTTTTGGAAATGAGTATGACGGAAGATGTCCATTGAATGGCTTAGACCTTGGCAGTCAGGCTTCAAACTGCACAGACAAGAAGTGTGGATCACAGAGCCCAAGGCTTAAATCTATTGACCCTGGCTTTGCTCGTGTTGCTGTCACAGTAACATCATTTCCTTTCTCCTGACCCTTTTCCAATAGTGATGTATATTTTCCAATGGAAAAGAAAAAAATCTACCTCTACTTTTTTCTCACTTGCCACAAATTCCCTTCTTCCCTTGCTGTGCACAAATGTTGATCTCTGAAAGATTTGTGTTGATCCTTTTCTTGGAGGAAAAACTTGAAAAAAAAGTCCCTTTTAGGACCAAAGTTAAAGGGATGTAGCTTGGGGGAATTTGAACCTACAAGATGTTAAGGATCAGTTTTCCTTACAACTAGTCTACTGTCTTTATTGCTTTTTCTCTGAGCATCCTCTGCCTATCATGTAACGGCACTCTCCGTCTTTTAACAACCACAGTCCCCCCTCATGCATTATACAAATTTAAACCTCAAACTTTTGAAAAAAATAGCTATATTGTGGGATCAAATTAAAATTTTACACTAAAAAAGATTTCAAGAATATCACTTTTCTAAAACAATATTTTCATATCCTAAAGGGTGGTGAAATGTTCTTAGAAACTAGCAGAAATACCACCCATAAAAGAAAAATAATTAATATGATTTCACTTAATCTGATTTTGTGAAGTAAGCCAGACTCAAAGGAACATAGGCTCAATGGTTCCCCTCAATTGTCATAATTAGTATAAACCTTGGACTCTCCTAGCAGAGGTTTACAATAGGGCAAAACCTAGATACATAAGGCCATATAGGATGAGGCTAAATGAAAGGACCTCCAAGATAAAGAAAGAAGAGTCATGTAAGGTGTGTCTGTTTTCTTACTGTACTGTTTTTTCTCATCTCTTTTGTTGTCCCTTGGTTATCTCATATTGTTACAGTATCTTACCTTGTTATCTGATATATTGTCTATATGTTTATTTGAAACAGGTTAGGGAAGGAGGGAAAACAAGATGAGGGGAGGAGGTGGGAGAGGGAAGTGGGGACAAAACCACGAGAAGGGGTAGCAATGATTGTTAAGTAATGTACCTTCTATCTGGCAAATATAATTTAACCCTTCTATTAATTACAATAAAAAATTTAAAAAAGAAAAAAAAAACCAATCACATTCCCCAATGTTCTGTGACAGTTACTTCTTACAGTTCTGAATATATATATGCATTCATGTATAGTATATATAAACACACACAAATATATAAACACACCTATCCTATTCATAACAGGCACTAGTGGTTCCTCCTACAATCCTAGCTAGTCAGATAGCTGAGATCTGAGAACTGTGGTTTGAAACCAGACTAAAAAGGAAAGTCCTTGAGATTCCTGTCTTCACTTAGCCAGGTAAAAGCTGGAAATAGAGCTATGGATCAAGTGGTAGAGCACCTGTCTTGAGTGAGAAAGCCTTAAAGGATAGCACCCAAATCCCAAGTTCAAAACCTAGTCCCAGCGCCAAAAGAAAACAACAACAGAATCTCATTCATTTGCATGTTTGATCTCCACGATGGTCTTCAGAATCTCATTTCTATGAGAAGCAGAGACAAGTCTGCTTCAAGGATGGTGGGCTTGCTGGAGCTCACACTTGTCAGAGGGTAGTTTGCAGCAACATCTGACAAGTCAGAAAATGGACAGATGGATGTTTTGACTTTCTATGCCTTCCCCACAAAAGAACAAAGCTTTCCCTGGGCTCACTGGCTTCCCGTCTAACTCTTGTTTCCTAAAGATGTATGCGTTAAGGATTTGTGTTCCAGTTGGTGTGGCCATTGAGAAGTGAAGCCTTTTGGAAGTGGGAGCTAGAAGGAGGAAGTTAGGAATCTTTAGGCTTCTTCTCCCTCTTGTTTTCCCTTTGGCTTCCTTCCTGTATACCATGGGGTGAATAGACTTTCCATACAACCAGCACCCTCCATGACGTAATGTGCAACAAGGCTGTAAGACCACGGTCTGAATTTCTCACACCATAAACCTTTCTTCTTCATAAGCTTCTTAGTATCAAGAGTCTGTTCACAGCCAAAGAAAGTAGATGAAGACACAAATTTTTACTCCTTTGGAGGTAAGACAGCTTCTTGTGGGTGAGTGAGGAGCAGGCCAATGCCTGCTCCTTTGACTAAAAAGAGACTCCAGTAAATTCCATCATCATCTTCCCTTCATTTAGAAAGAGTTGACTGAGCAAGGAGCTTGTAATTTAGACCTTTGGCAGAAGAACAGCAGGTCATTTAATCCTTGGTTCCGTTCCAGGGAGATGTAGGCAATTTCACAGTAGCAAAAAGGGGAAAAGAAAGTAAGATAGTAAAAGAGTCACATTTGAAAATCAATGCAGATTTTATCCACCTAAGATTTCTCTGGATTATCTTTTTCCTCTTCCCATTTACACCCAGAGCCATCTGCACAAGTTGACTGATTGAAACTTGGTTGGCATGTGATAGACCGTCTTTTGATTTTCTAGGATCAAAGAAGCTTTCTACCCATTAAAAGTTCTCCCAGCAACATGGCATTCTTTCTTAAGTCTGTTTTCAAATTCAGGATGGCAGGAGAATGAAATTCGTGGAAAGTCTGTCATTTAGAGGCATTTAAGCTGCATTACATTATGTCAAGTTCTGTCTCTTCTTTGCTTCCATCTTAACTCTCCTCCTACAAAATTAATGCTTTGGAATCGAGGAACTGGTCCTCCATTTCTTGTTTCAGTGCAAGAAGATGGAATTAATCCCTTTACATGAAATTACAGCTGTGAGTTCAAAGCCTAAATGCCCGTCTTGATTATGGGATAGTTGCTTACTGTCTTTTTTTTTTTCTCTTTCATTGAAATTTTTTTCATCTGGGGAAAAAAATGGAGCACTAATGCCTCTTACCTCAGATGACAATGAGTGAGTAAATACATACTTTAGTATATGATTGTCTTCAAGTATCTGCTGAACCAATAGAGCCGAGACTGGTTCTTTTTACCCTGGCCAATCGTGAGAGAGAAAAATGGGATGTGGCATAGATGCCGAGCATTCATTCTCTCTACCTCCCCACTCTAAGAGATCTCACACACCCCTTGAATGGCTCTGAGTCTTGGTTTCCTTGTTTGTAAAATGAGGTCATCTTCAAAGCTCTTAGCTCTCCAGGTTATATTGTTACACTTAAAGTTGGTCCATTCCTTATTTCTTATTACTCTCGTTACATGTGTTCATAACATGAATTAAATAATGTTAAGAATGCAAACAAAAGCCTGGAGGGGTGGCTCACACCTGTAATCCTAGCTACTCAGGAGGCTGAGATCTGAGGATCACGGTTGAAATTCAGCCCAGGCACTAAAGACATTGAGACTCTTTTCTCCAATTAATCACTAAAAAACAGGAAGGAGAGCTGTGGCTCCAGGGGTAGGGTGGTAGCCTTGAGATGAAGAAGTCAGGGACAACACCCAGGCACAGAGTTAAAGCCCCATGACCAACAGAAAAAATGCAAACACATAGTAGCCATTCTTTTCATTGGCGAGTGTTACTTATTTATTCTATTAGTGATTTACGAAACTAAAACATGAAAAAGAAGATTATGGGCTTCATAGAGATACTAGCGTTAAGTATTTTTGCAGCATTTCTTACTGTTACAGAGAGAATACAGATTCACAATATAACCAATACCATGCTCTGATTTAAATTCCGATTGACTCTATAAATGAAATCATTAATTGAGCCTCTAAATATGAATCATTTGTGAGTGGAAAATATGAGTAGCATATACTACTTTTTTTCTTTCTTCCTTCCTTCCCTTCCTTCCTTCCTTCCTTCCTTTCCTTCCTTCCTTCCTTCCTTCCTTCCTTCCTTCCTTCCTTCCTTCTTCTTTCTTTCCTTCCTGCCTTCTTTTTTCCTTCCCTTCTTCCATCCTTCTCCCCTTCATTCTTCCTTTTTATTCCCTTGTTCAATCTCTACATTCTATCCTCTGTTCCTTCCTTCTTTCCTTCCTTCCTTCCTTCCTTCCTTCCTTCCTTCCTTCCTTCCTTCCTTCCTTCCTTCCTTCCTTCCTATACTGTCCAATATATGAGGACACATGTATTGCATGGTATAACTAATCTATCTTCACACCTGTAACTAGTTTAGATTAACTAGGAGAAACAAACCTCTTTCTCCCACATGGAAGGATCATCACAGAGTCCTCCTTCCAGCTAGAAGCCCAAAGCTTCCAAAGCTACTAGCCCAGAATGACACTACCTTCCCAGACAGCCAAGGGTCACTGATTCTAAACCTGATGGGAAGCTGTAGAGCATAGAGGAAAGGGTCCTGGGTGCAGAATAACTAGATAAAAAGGTGCAACTGCAGATCTCCAGGGACCATCTAGCTGCCATCTGTCTGTCTATCCGTCTGTCGGATCATCCATCCATCATTTATGTTACACTTCCTTAAATCAGTATTTTTCAGTCTTGAGACTAAAGGACTCAGATGTTTCTTCCAGCACTCAGGCTGGATGCTTTGCTGTAATCTTTCTCCCATGGCTTTTCTTTCCACAGTGCTTTGGATCCTTACGAATGAGAGTGTTTGCTGGGCTTTGCTTTCTTTCTTTCTTTTTTTTTGCTGTTCACTGAGAGCTGGCAAAGGGCTGGTTTGACAAGTGCTGGAGGCTGAGTCCTGTTGATGAGGGGATGGTTTCTGAGCAGGCAGCTGTACTGCATGGCCCTCTTGAGTGACCTTTGCCAGTCTCCCTCACCCATGACCCGGGGGGCACTGTCTCCTGGGGCGGCGAGGTCAGGCTCAGCGTCCGTCAGCTCTGCCTCTACTAACTCTGTGATGGAGCATTTTCTGGCACTGACACCCATGCAGGCAGAATTGGATGGAGGCGGTTGCTTATTTCACATTGAGCTGTCATCTAAAGGGCCTGTTGCTAATCTGGGGCTTTGCAGTCTCTCCAGCCCCTGCTGACAGCCTCAGCCTGCCACTCTGGCCAGATGTCTAGAATATTTTCTGAAATGAAATAGAGCTACCTGACCAGGGTGGTGGTGGTGTATTATTTTTGCATGCATATAATTTTTCTGAAAAGTATTCTTACTGTAATACATATTCCTTCCCTGTCTCTTTCTAGTTATTTTCATGTTAAAATAAAAACATAATAATTAAATGGACCGGAACATCTTAATGGTTTGACTGACAGTCACAATGACTGTGTTTAGAGAGTAACTTTTTAAGAAGTTTTTTTTTTTTTCCCTTTCCTTATATTGTCTCCACTCGGCTTAGCCTTGCCGCCCTAATCAAATGCTTTCCCACAGTGGCAAATTTTCCAGCTAATTTCACTTGAAGGTAAACAGAACCACAGGACCCAGATCTAGGAATGATGATTGGGGTGGAGCTTGAACTCGGGACTGAGCAGTCTTCCTACTAGTTGGGTCACATCACTACTTCCGGGTTTCTGCTGATTAACAGGAGATAAGAGTGCTATCGACTTTTCTGACTGGGCTACTTTCAAATATTGATCCTCAGATCTCAGACTCTGGAGTAGCTAGGATAACAGGAATCACCATTGCTCAGTTCGCATACCATTGATGTCTGAAGCTCAAATGCAAGTGTCAATACTGTTCTATGAAACCAGATATTTTTTAAATGCTGGTCCTCTTACGAAAGCCCTTTTTGCATGTGGAAACATTTAATGCAGTGATTTCTTAATTGATTAGACAGAAGTTGTACATGTATCAGAATGTCCAATTTGTCTTTACGAATCATGGGGCTAAAATAATATAAGATTATTTTACCTATATTATATAGAGTTATAAAAATACACACATTATATATGCACATATGCTATGTATATTGTACTATATGCTAAGCAGTATGTATGTTATATACATGTTATAAATTAAGGTTTTCATATATCATCCATGCAACATGGTGACTCTTAGTCACAAGGTATTCATATGACAATAATTTCATATTTTTCTAATGTAGAATAACCAGTTGTAGGGTGTGCCATCTCATGTAGTACGCGGTTTATATGTCCAGGAACTATTTTTCTTCCAATGTATGAGTACAATAAGTTAAGAGAGGTTATGACATTGGCCTAAGGTGACAGAACTTATCACAGTGACCAGAGCTGGGCAATGGTGTTTCACACTTGTCATCCTAGCTATTCAGGTGACTGAGTACTGAGGATCACAGTTCAATGCCAGCCCAGCCAGGAATGCCCATGAGACTCTAATCTCTAGTGAAGCACCAGAAATCCAAAAGTGGTGCTGTGGCTTCCACTGGTAGAAGTGTTAGCCTTGAATGAAAGAACTCAGGGACAGCACGTAGGCCCTGAGTCCAAGCCCGATGATGGACAAAAGCAAATAATGATAATATTAAGGTAGAATTTTCCAATAGCTTACCTGTGGCCACATCCTGCACAAAGCACCAAGTGTGGTTTGCCAGCACCATTCTGTTCCAGTATCACTAGGCCTCCCAAGCCTCTATCTACTCCATTTGAAGGCATGTGGGTCTAGCAGTCTCTATTCACTGAAGATGTCCCTTTTCCTCGCTGAGGAGTGAGACTTGATTGTACCCAGCCTGTCAGTGCTGGGCCGATCCTCTGCTTGGCTTTTACAAGCTCTGTGATGGAGTCATTTTCTGGCATTGGCACCCATGTTCACTGTGGGTCTCACGTTGCTGGTTCAGCTTTTTCTTATTCCTTCCTTGGTGCCTTTCTATCTTTGTTCTCCTCTTTTGGAAATTTAATGCTTTTTTGCCTTTTAATGCATTGGGAAAAAAAATCTCTTCCTTGGGCCACCAAGTGGGAACATTCTTTGCTGTCATCTGAAGCTCTAGAAGTAGGCACTCCGTTATGACTACCATTGTCTGCTCCATCAGCTGAACTGAGATGTGTCAGATTGCAAGTGTTCTGTGTCCTC
Source organism: Megascapheus bottae (assembly GCF_031878675.1). Lineage (NCBI taxonomy): Eukaryota > Metazoa > Chordata > Mammalia > Rodentia > Geomyidae > Megascapheus > Megascapheus bottae. The sequence goes on along the minus strand of NC_143538.1, from coordinate 10,507,924 downwards.
AGAAAAGGAATGAACACAGATACGTATCACACTAGGTCAGCCTGGCAGGGCACCTGTGAGCATGATGAATGAAAAGATTATTTCATTAGCCAGGAAGCCCTTGAGAACAAATGCTTGAGAACAAGATCTTGAGTTGACAAATTTGAATCACAGCATTGCCCCAGCCTGGCTTGATGAATTCACAGCCCCAAGCTCCTCCTCTGAAACACCAGATATGTTCACCTTGCTGGTGAAAACTCTCAGGTCTGTAAATTGAATGGATGGACCATAGCTGAGCTTACCTGGTGACGGCTTTACCCCCTTGTCTGATAGCTCCTAAATGTCCACAACATATTATGGCCTGATATATAGTTCAAGAGCTTGCTACAACAATACTACCAGAAAGAAAAAAATATATGCACATGTATGAGCACACACGTGTACTTACTAAATAATTAATATTATTAAAATAAAAAGTGTAAAATAATAGGCCCTTCTATCCTGTGAATATCCATACTACTCCATTAATATCTCAAATCATAACTGTACATTGAATGAGAATCTGCATGCCGAATTAGATTACCAGACTCTTCTGGGAGCCAACATAGTTTTGTTTATGTGGGAAATAGACTCAGGAATCTGCATTTCAAACTAGCCTCCCACCTGCTCCTCTGGCTTAATGAAGTATGAAGACCCTTGCTTTAGTTAGAATGCTTCCTGTGATTGTGATGCATGGATAATTCCCTCTTGTATTTATGAATTCTATGGAGAGCACACGATGCTTTTGACTATCCAGGGGTTTTCTGCATTCCAAGGGAACAATCAGCAGGAAATTGCAACATCTTGCCTGCTGTTATCCTTCCACCAGACCTGGTGTAAAGGATTCACTTAACAGGATGGAATGAGTGAACAGGTATGAAGAGTTCTCTCCATTCAAGCTGAACTGTCAGGCCATGTCAAACGAAGCTAATAGAGATGTGCAGGTTTTCCTTGTGAGATTCCAGTTTGTTGTGATGCAATTCATTTTCCCTCTTGCAGCTCAGAGGATGTTATCAGCCGATGTATCTGACAAGCATTTCCTATGCCAGCATGAAAGCCGATCTCAGCAGATCTCTGGAGTGAGGCACCCTGCATGCGTGTGCACCTGTGCCTGTGGAATTCACGACACATTCTCCTTTTGGCTGCTGTGAGACAGTCTCTGTGGGCTTCCAAACTACCTAGCTGGAAAGGCCCTGGAGCAGTCTCCAGGAGCCATCAGGCTAGTGTATAATGACCACTGGAGGATGGAGTTATATAGGTATCCAGTGGAGGAATTAATTATCAGGAACATGAAGTCCCTGCAGGAATGGGCTGGAGATTTCACACTTCCCAGGTGAATTCTCTGCCTTACAGTGAAAAGGCAGAGATATGGCACAGGACTTCCTTCAGTTCCACATAACCATGGTCCACGAGGCAGACCTGTTGAAGCCACTCGGCTTTGATGTTCCCCCATCTCCAGGCAAAAATGACTTGAGTTGTCCCTTGCTAGCCAAAATAATGGAAAGGATATCTTATAAAAGGAAAGTGCATGTGGAGGCTCAAACTCTGGACAAGTATGACAACATCACTTCCTGCTGTGACAGCCTCGGTCATTGTGTACATGTTATAAGTGTGGAGGACTAAACTCATAAGGTGGTGAACGCTCCTGCACACACACGCATGCATACGCACATGTCCTTTGTTCACCTCCTGAGATGTACTTCCATCCTCTCTTCCTCCAGTATGACCCCATGGTCACAGCCTATGGACAGGTCAGATGATAGTTACATGGGCATGGGAGCCATAGGTGTGATTGACAGCTCACTTTTCCCAGGAGAGCAGTAGGCAAAATGGAGAGATCTAATCACTCCATTCACAGACCTGTCACCCCCGAGATCTGAGGGAGAGCCCCATGGTTTTTACCTACCATGTGTAAAATAGCAATGAGTTCTAGTAGAGAAGTCTGGTTGTATGAGGAATTCTTCATATTTGGTACTGGAGAGAGAAAAGCAAGGAAGACCTGTGGAGGAAGACCTAGTTCTGAAGATCTTATGGAGGACATCAGACTGTGTAGATGGCAGGTGGAGGTCAACCAGATGCCTGTGACTGTGCACGCACCTGGGTTCTGCTCTTGCAGTTCAGAATTCTCCCAAACCCTAAGTTCAGCACCCAAACCCTAAATTCTCCACTGCCCCTCCTTCTCCGTCCACCAGATTCTTCCCCCTCCCCCCCCCCTCTCTCAGCTCTAAATCCATCAATTATTCCCTTTCAGTGTCAGGAGCGCACCAGACACGGGAGATATAACCTTCCCTCAAGTTGATGCGGTTAAACCATTACTTGGCAACTGGAGTGTTGCAGTTGTCAGCTACAACTTCAGTTACTAATAAGTACTTCAGAAGTGTCGAGGCACTTAATGCTTTGGCCCAGGGCTCCAAGAACGTTTTTACAGGTCATTTAGAACCATCCATCTGATCTGGGGTGAGATCAGTCAATCTTTCCACCCACTGCTTCCCTCCCCTCCCTTTCCTGCCAGGTCCTTTATTTGTTCTTTCAGGGCCATATTGGAGGGTGATCTTAGACAGCCATATCGACCACTTAAGCTTGTAAAGACTTTGAGCTCTGGGCCATCACATACACTTGAATCCTGAATTCTGTCACTTGCATAGGAGGATTTTTCTTTCTTTCTTCCATCTTTGTATATTTATTTTTCTTCTCTAGTTCCATTGGGCGCTCTCTCTCTCTCTCTCTCTCTCTCTCTCTCTCTCTCTCTCTCTCTCTCTCTCTCTCGCCTTTTAAACAGGCATGCATGCATGACATAGCAAATTGAAAATAAATGGATCTGGCTGTTAGGTGACACAAACAACAAAAGTACTCTTGGATGAAGAAGGTTTATGGTTTCCTTGTTAGACTGTGGTTTTTAGAAAGCCCTCCTCCTGCGCCTATTGACTTTAAATGTTTTATTTTGTGTGTGGTGGAGAGTGGTATAGGAAGGGGTAGAAGAGACTTTATAGTATAATGTTAATTTTTTATTTAGGAATGTCTCTCAGAATAACAGTAAGCAACATTATTGAATATGGATGTGGAATGGTTTAGTAATTATGGTACACACACACACACACACACACACATTTTCTGTGCAGAAAAGGGCAATAGGATACTCATAGAATTCACCTAATTACAACCAGTTAGGAACTACAAAAACAAAAAACAAAAAACAGAATCTAAACCCAGGGCCCCTACCTGGAAAGCTGTCTTCAGTCATGATCCAGTCCCTCTCGCTTTGGATACAAAATGAGCATCCATCAAGCTGAACTGGTGTCATGATGCCCTGCAGAATTGATATTTGAGCTATTGTAAACTCCGCTGCACACCTAAACCCATCTTGTGTGCATCTACAAGCACCCCCTGCCGTCCAGTGTGAATGCAGGGATAATATCCTTTCATTCAACACAGAATGAATTTTTAATATGATATGGGTGATTGCCTCTGGTGAAACAGAGGCCAAAAGTGTTAGGACAGAAAGGGGCTCACTCTTCTGCTCACATGTAATGCTCTTTGTCTCTTCTCACCTTCTTGTCTTCTCACCTCCTCTGCTCTCAGGAGAATTATTATCATGTAAAGGCAAAGCTCTGGATGTTTTTAAGAGGAAGTTCCTTTCCCTCTTAATGTACAAATAATAACATTAGAGTAGTGTCTGTTCCCAGGCAGGTAATTATGCTCTGACTGTCTCCTCTTGCTTCCTGCTGTAGCTCCATTTAAATCTTTTTTTAAAATTCTCCCTCTCTTCTTGATGCCCTAAATCACTGGACCACATTCCAGGGTTGGTCGACACCTGTTTCCTGGAAGAAGCGCACTTCCCCACTCAGTCAATTCCTCCGTCGTCATGGCCTTGCTGGGCAGAGCCTGAAGGGGGGCAGATGAGAGGTCCTCCTTCCACTTGGGTCTCAGGTGCCCATCGGTGAGTGGGGTCACTTTGATCTCTTGCCTGGAACAAAGTACACAGACATGCTTTTAGAGAGAATCAGGCCTTCTATTAGACAAGATGGTTGACCAGTTACCCATGGATGTACCATGTCCAATGCCATGCCACAGACGGGAGTCTATGGACTTATCCTAAATGGCCCCGCAGCAGTGTCCTCCTTTCCTCTGGAAAGATCCACCAGGCCCCTGGGGAATCTAGACTTTCTCTAAGCTGGCTGTCCTCTGCTGAGGTACATGCTAGGCTTCCTCACTTTTGTTCTCTGGGTAAAAGCACACAAGGAGAGTCCCCATTTTCTTCCACTGTGCTGCATTGCGTCCAGTTTTGTTCACTTGCATACTTGTTGGCACTCTCACCAAGGCACCCTGCTGAGAGAATGACCACAGATCAACCTCTCTCCCTAGACAAATTGTCCCATCTTCTGATTCCAAAGAACTCTGAGCCTGACCAGCTTCCTCCTTGCATTTCAAGCACTTTCTTTTGCCCCCCCAAGCAGAGAAGACAATGTACCTAGAAAGAATGGTACCTCAGCTCACCCTTGCACAATGCCAGCTTTGATGCTCTTGTGCAGGTTTTAGTGGGGGTCCTGCTGCAAACCCACCCTTGTAGCCTGGGCCTGTCCAAGGTTGCAAACCACAGGATCTGTGCTTTGAAGTTCAGTTCAGTTTGTCTCTATAGAGATAAGGAAATCAGCCCAAATAAGGCACTCTAAAGTGTACCTTTGCCTTTTGAGAATCTTTCAGCTGGAGCTGCGGAGCAATGAGTCTTTCAGCTCAGCCATGTAGGCTCTCCTTGATCAACTGAGATCAGGACTAAGGAAGGTGGGAAGTTGTGTGTTGCTGCTCTTCTGATCATGATGATCAGACTCTCCTGCCTGGGCTGGATTTGAACCGCCATCCTCAGATCTCAGCCTGCTGAGTAGCTAGGATTATGGGCGTGAGTCATCAGCACCTGGCTAAAAAGAAAAAAAAAGGAATTATCGTCTTAGACTAAAAGCTGAGAAAAATCACCTATTTTTTCTGAAGGAGTCCTCTTCTATCCTTTCTTCTATCCCTCGGAATTCTTCAGTGCTCATTTCTCAGCAGGTGCCTTCCTGGGAAGTCTCCTTTTCTGGAAGTTACACTAGTTGAACAGCAGTGATTTCATAATCACAGCTGCTAGTTTGTGATCAGCTCACACTGATTACTCAAAAAAAGAAAATGTAGCAACAAGAGAGCCTGGCACTTGAACATGGGTAGACATTGTCACATCCAATGTGTGTGGATTTGTATTTGTTGCTTTTGTATTATTTTTATGGCTTTGACTCTTTGTCTTCAATACCTTTGGTCTAATTACTATAGGTCCTAGTTAGACTATTGTGTTTATCTACTTCTAGTACATTAAAGAGATGGTGTGTTTGAGAGTTTTTCTTTTTTCTTTTTTCTTTTTTTTTTTGCCAGTCCTGGGCTTGAGCTCAGGGCCTGAGCACTGTCCTTGGACTTTCTCAAGGCTAGAGCTCTACCACTTGAGCCTCAGCACCATTTCTGGCTTTTTTTTCTATATGTGGTACCGAGGAATCGAACCCGGGTCTTCATGCATGCTAGGCAAGCACTTTAACCACTAGGCCAAACTCCCGGCCCCTTGAGAGTTTTTCTTTCTTTTCATTTTCTTTTGCCATTTTATATAACTCTTCTTGTTTGGCTTCCCACCTCTCACTTAATTGTATTTATTTTATTGTATTGTATTTTACCTTGACAAGACAACTTTTTAAAAATGATCTGGCAGAAAAGAACTGGCTTGCCTCACAATGTCTGCATCCTGGCACGTTTCTCATGCCACTTTAATCAGTCTGCGTGAGTTCAGATTCCACTTTCTTCTCAGCAGTTTCCACTTTAATCATTGTCAAATTGAAGGGGATACGGGTGCGTGCTAGATCAAATGAGGGTCTGGATTTGCAGTCATTAACACTCTAGATTAATTAAACTGGGTGACCCAGGCAAAGTCAATCTATTGGTGCCTAAAGTTGCTCAGCAGTGTGTGAGCGGAGTTGAATTGTGCATATTTCTGCTTCCTGCCAAGAATAAGACTGGGGGATCTATCGATGCTATGTCCTATCTACTGGTAGCAAAAATTAGCATATCAAGAATGTTTTATCCATCCACCTAACTTAGAGTGGCGTTAACAGGTAGGCAAAGATGGATAAAGGATTTCCCACCAGCTGGAAAAGAGACAATTTGAAAACCGTGAATTACTCACTTAGAGTCACCAGCTCCAACCTTCAAGAATGGAAGTCTGTTTTATGAGACTCATTCCTGCTGCCTCCCTGGCAGGTGTGAGCTGCCAAATGTACTGGCTGAGTTTGGCATCCTGGTGTGAAATGATGGTTATGCAGCTAGTTTTTAAACACATGTGTGTGCGTGGAAACATAAACATGTGCAGAATTCAGGAGGCAGCAGGAGGTACAGCCCTGCTGTGGGATGTAGAGGAGAGCAAGCAGATTTTCTCATTGGTTCCTGGAAACAAGGAAGAGTAAGTAGTCAACATTTCTTTACTATCCAACTGACGCCACACATGCTGTCTTGGTCTTCGTGAAGGCTGTGTGAAGGTGGAAACTTAAAACACAAAGCAGTTCCTCGAGAGGCCTGGAGTTCTCTGAGGTTCCCACAAAGGGCCCTAGCTATCTTCACCTTCTCCTCTGACCTTGGAAAGTGATTCACATTTTGATGTTTACTGAGCACTTAAAAAAAAATGTCAAGCCCTATCAAGCTACCCAAACAGCTGTCTGCCCTCTGAGGTTTACAAATTTAAATGCTGATATCTGTGGCTTTCATGGAGGTGGGAGATTAGAGGACTGAAATGAGATGGATTCAGGTACGCTGGTTCCAGTGTCATTGCTAGTTCTTGGAGCTGGTGTGGATAGGGAGCTCTGGTTTGTAGCACTTGACAATTCCTTGTATGCATGACATACACATGTGTGTCTATATACATGCATATAAATGCACACATGTATGATTATACACATGTTATTCGTATATATGCATACATGTGTGTATGTGTTCATGCATGTATGCATACATGCACAGGGGATATTTGTCAGTTCCCTCTTCCCTACATTTGTTCCCTTTAACCTTATAAGCCCTTGATGGAAAAGGCACTGTGAGGTTAGGATACCTACCTCATGAATGCTAAAAATTTCACCATGTACCATCATCCACGAGTGGCAGAGTCAAAATTCCAGGGTCGTTCTTTCCCTTCACCACATTGGCTCAAAAAAATGCAAGACTAGCTCCAATTTCTAAGGTTGAAACACTTCTCTGATCACGATGGTGGATTGGTAATACTTCCCAGTCTACATTTGACATGAAATAAACACATTCTTGTTCAGTGAAGGCAGGAGGAGGTGATAAAGCTAACTAGATACGCATCATTAAATGGATTTTAGATCACTCCATCTCCTGCCTCCTGCCAGGCTTTTGAGTCAAGAATGAGCGTGTGTTAAGCAGAATGTATTTTCAAAATAAAGATGGTATCTCGCTTCCCACACCAGAACTGTGTGCACACAGTGTGCCTTGTAATGTACGTGTGATACAAATTTGACTTGAGGACTGAGGAAACGGGAATGAAATGGTTGGACGAAGCTGTATCCGGGTTCAGCATAAGGTCACACTCTAGCTGGGTTTTATTGAGATTATTCTTCCGGATCTCCACAGTGGTAGGCTTTCCCTGGCCTCCACAGTCCTCCTGGAGCCTATAGTAGGGTCACTTCTGTTCCCCTATTTCCTTGTCTGACAACGAGGCAACAGGACAGAGAAAAAGACCGGAGTTTCAGCTCCTGAAACACAATGCTCTATGAGCAGTAGCTATCCTCGGAGCCCGTGAAACCTATTTTTATCTCAAAGACATGCCCACATGGCATGTCTCATTAAGATATGTGTTATCATTTTCTTTTTATTCATGGAACGATCTGAAATCCGAGGCAGAAAGCAGAGGAGCTAGAATGTGATTGCATGTTGGTATGACTCTACACTTTTGTAACTGGTGGCCGAGCTCTCTTAACATCTCTGCTGAGATGGTGCATGACACGGTAAGGACCACACAATCAGACTGAGCAGAGAGACATGAAATTTATGTATAAAGCTACGCATGGTGGCACATACCTATAACTCCATTGTTGGGGAAATGGAAGCAGGAGGATGAGAAGTTCTAGATCAATTGTAAGGAAGGAATGAAAGGTGGAAGGAAAAGTAGGGAGGAAGGAAGTTAGGGAAAAAGGAAGGAAAGAGGGGAGGAAGAAAGGAAGGAAAGGAAGAATGCAGAAAGAAAAAAAGAAAATAAAGGAGAAAGATGAGGAGGAAAAAAGGAAGGATGGAAAGAAGGAAGGATTATTGACTTAGGGAGATGTTTTAGATAAGACATTGAAGAATGGATTGTTTGAATTGGGAAAATGGGAAATGGGGACCAAAACATGAGAAGAGGTAGCAATGTTTGTTAAGTAATGCACCTTCTATCTGGTGAATATAATGTAACCCTTCTATTTATTACAATAAAAATATATTTAAAAAAACAAAGACCTATCAGACCTAGTGTCTGTCAGAATGTGGATTGGCAGAATCCATGAAAAGGAACCTCATCGTTTTCTAGGTCTGCCTTCAGTTGGTTGTTGCTGTGTCTGTCAGCTAACGATCACTCTGGGATGGAAGGGACTTTCTGACGGATGTCCGCACATCTTCTCTTTTGGGTTCAGTGGGGAAGATAAGGAAATGCTGCTTCCAGGCGGATCCCTTGCACTTCTGAAGGAGGATTTTTTCCCTTCATGTTGGGGATTGTTCTTGCTTGGGCCCCTCTAAAGAGAATGCAGAGGGAGGGAGGGGTGGCGGGAATTATGGGTAGGCAGAGTTGGGCCAGTGGTTGATGTACAACTGACCATTGAGTCCAGGACATTGCGTGCTCTCCAGTTTCAAGGGAGTTGGGTTGTTGGATGTCAGATGTCCTGCTTAACAGGGTTGGGGTTGGAGAATGAGAAAGGAAGTTCGTAGATGACAGGTTGCCGAATCAGGAACCCTGACACTTGTGAAGTACTGTCAGGAACATTAAGTATCCAAAAGTGATAAAGCTTCAATTTGCTAGTCCATTAGACTAATTACTGCAATAATTAAGTAACTACTTGATTAGAACTAATGGGTACCTAATTATCCAGGAGAAAAGTATCAGGTGGCAATTATCAGGTGGCAATTAATAGAGTGGAGTTAATGTCTTAGCATCGTCTTTGTATGAATTCATAAGCAAGGTAAAGAAAACAAACAATAACTTATTAATATTTATTGGGGCGACAGTGTTTTTCAGCTTGTTTCATTTACACAGAACCAATTAGTGCGAAGACCATGAGGTTTGCAGGATTTGAAAGAATTGAAGCCGAGTGAGCTTTTTAAAGGTACAGAAATCTCATTAGCAATAACGACTAACATTTAACTGGAATCAACCCAGTGAGTTTGGGCTTTGTTTCTGTGACTCCATTGAAAGACATCGTAGAGGCAAAAAAAATCAATACACATGATAAAAAAAATCTGTGGGGAAATTGGCTAATATATTGAAGTCAAGATCCTTATTAAAGATTTTTTTGGTCTACTGGAAATCTCTCCTCTCTTTCTCTCAGTGGTATTTTTAAATGGCTGGAAAGAGAGATGGATGGGGAGGCATTTAGAAGACACACACCTTGAAGTCTTGACTTTCCCATAACATGAAACATTCTTTCTCTAGGCCACTTATTGTTAAGCACGGACTAAAACCTGCCCCTGGGTAACAGAAAATAGTTGCGAAAGTAAGATGGAAGATTAAGACCCTCTATCTGCTCTATAGTGCTAACCTTGCCTTAAATCCTTTACAAAAAGAGTGAAGCTCTGTTTGGAATGTAGCCCTCAAGCTTAGAGGCCAAACCAGGTCTTTTGTTTATTTACTTATTCTTTAATTTGGGAAAATGCAAGGATGGAAGGCATGTAAGTAAGCATAGAGCCAATGACTTCAGAATCAGAGCCAACCCCACACTGCTAGAGAATGCTATGCACTCTGTGTTCCAGCAGCGTACTGCAAAAAATAGATGAATGCCTTTGATCTTCTTTGCTTGGTTCCATGAAGCTTTCCCTAAGACAATTATTTTCCTAAAAAAAATGGAGGAAAGGTTGGGACAGACATTACATTTATTAACATTTAAAAAGTCATATAATTAACCCTGCAGTCCAGAAAACCTCAGTCGAGTTTTATTTTATTTCCTTGCTGTGTATAAATAATTGAAATGGGGTTTAATCATATTTCTAAAAAAAAACCCACCTTACAATCACTGTATATGAGAATACATACAATGACAAATAGAGATAAATCTAAAATTTATAGAAAAGGAGAATTTGCATAAACTATGGAATCCAAACATATAGAACATTCAGAGGAACAACTTATAAAGGAGTATGAAAAATTCGACCCTGGCTTCCTGTTAGAAATCCAGATTCCTAATGTGATTAAGATAATTCATCACACTGCCCTCTCTTATTAAAGGCATAATTGTTGTCAGAACCCAAAGTGGCATTAGCCCTAATCTCTCTCTCTCTCTCTCTCTCTCTCTCTCTCTCTCTCTCTCTCTCTCTCTCTCTCTCTCTCTCTCTCACACACACACACACACACACACACACACGTGCATGTGTACACACACACAATTCCAAACGCAAGTGAACTTAGAAACACTTGCTTTTGGTGAGCCATTGGTATTTTATTAATGTTTGAATAATAACCACCCAGAGGGCCTGTTATAAATTAAAGGGATGGATTGAGATATAAATTTTTATGAGGACTAGTTATACGTTTCCATTATGTGTTTAAAAATGAAGGAATTACGGAGAACGGTGCAGACATCCCATTTATTTGAGGTGAATTGGACAGGAGGGCTGGGTGTATAAGAGTGGCTGCGTTTGGCCCACTGAGAAAGATGTGTCTCTGCCTTTGAATAGATACACACGTGAACTCTGCTTCCACAGTCACGCCCCTTCATGGCCATTTCTCCACCCACTCCCCCATCTGTATGATTTCAAGGTGGAGTCTGCCGTTCAGACCCCGTGAAGAGTTTCTTATGGTATAGTCGTGAAGACTTGGCTGTTATCTCTCATCTCACGCTGTAACCAAGTCATGGATAGCTGGGAAGGAATTCTGATTGCTCTCCTGGTTTCCTGGGGTTTTTACAAGTGACTCAAGTGCTTTTGGGGGGAAAAGATGCTGTCAAAAAGGAAATCAGCCTTCTTCCTCTGTGTCTTCCAGTGTGTTCTTATCTACCATGCCGAAGTTGGTGTGAAGAGATGAGTCAGTCCCAGAAAATGACAGAAGTTAGAGGGTGAAAATTTCAACCAGATCACCACACATGACTGGCAATTCAGTGCATTCAACCTCTTAATTGGTGGAATCCACAAGAGACTCTTTTTTCTTTCTTTCTTTGTTCCTTCCTTCCTTCCTTTCTTTCTCTCTCTTTCTTCTTCTTCTTCTTCTTCTTCTTCTTCTTCTTCTTCTTCTTCTTCCTCCTCCTCCTCCTCCTCCTCCTCCTCCTCCTCCTCCTCCTTCTTCTTCTTCTTCTTCTTCTTCTTCTTCTTCTTCTTCTTCTTCTTCCTCTCTCTCTCTCTCTCTCTCTCTCTCTCTCTCTCTCTCTCTCTCTCTCTCTCTCTCTCTCTCTCTCTCTCTCTGTCTCTCTCTCCCTCTCTGTCTCTCTGTCTCTCTCTCCCTGTGTCTTTTCACTGTCTTTGTCTCTTTGTTGTTGTTGGTTGTAGGGTTTGAATTCAGAGTCTGGGCACTGTCCTTTGCTCAAGGCTAGCTGTCTGCCACGTTGAGCCACAACACCCTTCTGATTTTCTAGTGGTTCACTGGAGATAGAGTCTCATGGATTTTCCTTCCTGGGGTTGGCTTTGAACCTTGATCCTTAGATCTCAGCCTCCTGAGCGGCTAAGATGACAGATGTGAGCCACCAGCACCACCTTCTCCATCTCTTTACTACTCTCTCCCTCTCCTTCTGGCTCCTTTTCCCTTTCTCACTCTCACTCTCTGTCTCTGTCTCTCTCTGGGACTCTCTATGAATGTCTCCATATTCACTTACATATTTTGGCTTAGGTGTCAACCACTCTTGCAGTGTTATCCTTCACTTTTGTGTCCAGCCTGGAAAGAATACAGGAAAAGATCTCGTTTCTTCATTCCATACATCTGAGACTTAGTGTCAAAGGGGCAAACGGGAGACACAGTGTGGAAAGAAATGATGCAGCATTCTGGCGTGATTGTTGTTGTTTCTTTCCAGCCCCCTTCCCCTTTCTCTTAAAAGACTTTGATTTCGCTTTGACTCCGGTGAAAGTTCAGTTTTGTTCTTATTTTACCTTCACTGTTCACCTGTCCCCCGTGAGTGCCCCAGCTCCCCGAGTCCCTCTGTCATTCTCTCCATGCTCCGTTCTCTCCTCCTCATCTCTATGGAGCACAGCTCTGAGACTTGGAGGCCTAGAGCTGGTGCAGCATCTAAATCATAACCTGCCTCAGACCCTGTTCCCGGGAAGAGCAAATCCAATCGGCTCTTTCTTATTCAATACATCCAAGCTCATTGCCTCATGTCTGAGCCTGGTTATTGTATACTTGATGCAGCCAAGGTAAGAGCTGATTTTTTTTTAAAAAAAACAAGATTAAAAGAAATACCATTCATAGTTTTCTTTCTTCTTCCTGGCTCAGTTACCCACTATTATAACCATCACCCAAGGAAATCAAGTTTAGGCATTGAGGTTATAGAAAGTTTGAACCCTCCCTACCCCAACACACACACAAAAAGAACGGAAACAAAAGGACCACTTCCCTTTGGCTCTTATACTTTGAATGGGGAGTTGTACATTTTATTGGAAATAAAAAGAGCACTGTGATAAGCCTTTCTCCCTCAACTTCTGTGAGGAGCCATGAGCTAATGGTGTGACAGAAAACCAGCCCTAAAACTATCTGCAAAATGTCTATAATCTCATTCTCTCCCGAGTCACCAGCAGATTCACCCAGTGTCTCTCCCCACCCCATGAAGGAATGGACAAGAATCTATGCATTCATTGCATCTATTCAGTTTTTAAAACCCTATTCTTGACTTAAAAAAGTCACCACCAGTACCTCCTATATCCCACATCAGTACTTAACTTTCCTGTTAGGAACAAGGCACCAGGGGAAAGAATCAAGCTCCTGCTTTCTTAACTGCCTTCTTGAAAGCAGAAAAGTATTTTCTCTGAATAGAGTATTTAATCTCCTTGCATCTCAGCTTCCTCTCCTGGAGATGGAGGTCATTGTACTAGCATATTTCAAAGGCTTATTGGAGGGAAAAATCATATCTGGTTAGCCATTAGTAAAGAATTTCACAAATATGAAGTACTATTATGCAGGCTAAATAATTCTCCCAAGCATACATTTTGTACAGTTATCAAGTATTATCATCATGGCCTTTGTGTTTTGGAGGGCATTTATCTTTTCTTTCTTTCCTACCACTTCTTCTCATATTATTCTATGAAGGGAAAACAGTTTGTTTCCTTTCCTCATGTCTAAGGGTTTGAGAGAGTCTTTAGAGAAGGAGAGGAAAGCTCTTCAATTACTTGTTGATTGAAGTGCAAAAGTTTTTAACAGAGAGAGGAAGGGAGGGGGGGGGAGGGAAATGAATTCGCACCGGCATGTTACTTTGTATGGCTTCAGAGAAATAGGATATTGAAGCAGAAAAGGTTGTTCAAATACCAGGTCTATGCTTCTCTTTGGGAAACAAAAAAAAACACCTGACAGGGAGAGTTTGTTGTTATTAGTGTATCTGGTCAAAATGTAAATATCTTCTCATTCACATTTACAATCTGTTGAGGACCTGTTATATGCTAAGTATAATACATATTTTTTTTATTGTTCGGAAATGAAGGCCCTTTAACCTCCTTTTTCTTTATAAAGGTAGGCAGTGTAGGTTTATTTCGCAGTGAAAATTTACAAAGCCATGTAAGGAAAGAAGGGAGCATCTCCATTTGGAGAGCCCCCCCACCACCCCAAAGAGGAAGGCACCAGAATCTTCTGAAGGTGTTATTCTTGTCTGGGGCTCCCCCTACAACTTGCACTGATTATGTGATGGCTCATGCCGGAGCTTGCTCGTCCCTGCTTCTTCTCTAGGCAGGCTCTCAGGGCATTATGAGAAGAAGGCTTGGAGCCAGAACCCAGAAATGCCATAGTAGTTTACATATGGTCCAAGTTATGTCTGTCACTTTTGTGTATGGTGTGTGTGTGCCCATGATGGGGCTTGAATTCAGGGTGTGGGTACTGTCTCTGAGCTTTTCAGTGTTTTTCCTCTTCAAGATTGGTGCTTTGCCACTTAAGCCACAGCTCCACTTCTGGCACGGTGGTGATTAATTGGAGATAAGAATCTCACTGACTCTTGTGCCCTGGCCAGATCACAGCCTATTGAGTAATTAGGATTTCAGACGTGCACCACCAGTGCGCTGGCCAGTGGATCAACTTTAATTAGACATTTTCTTTTCAGGAATGTTGGCGATCCCTAAAAGCACTGTATATTTTTCTGTTAGAGTTCACGTGAGATTATTGTATGAGAAAAATAAACACTGGGAGAGAATTAAGGTGACTAAAGCTATTTAAAAACATCAGTTTTGATACTCCATCATCAGAATATCTACTCATGCATAATTATAGTGGAAAACCTCCAAGAGTCAAACATTTCATTTATGCCAGATTTCTCATATTTGTCTTCCAGTTATTCATATTTGTACTAAATTTTTAGTTATTTGAAAATGTTAATGTATAAACAAATATATGCATTTATGTACTATGTATTGCATCATAGATATTATAAAGTTAGCTTGAAGTCAAACACATCTAATATAAAGAGGTCTGGAATATGGTTCATATCTCTAGTGGAGTTTTATTAGTAAAGACATATTTCTTTACGCATTAGAACATCAAATAATCAACTGAACTTGCTCCCATTTCTCTACCTGTAAATAAATGCCAGCAGTGTTAGCTGTTGCTTGATGCCTGTAACAGAAATCCAAGGTTTTCAATTCCTTGGGTTACCTAATGACATGAATCAAAGCCAACCAGTAATCTGGACAATTGTTATGCAAACAGAACACTAATTCCTGAACTGATGATTACCATTACACCTCTCTCCACTCCTGAGCTATTAGTTCTTTGTCTGAGTTTTACCCAGTGCTGTGTGTGTGTGTGTGTGTGTGTATTCCAACAACAACAACAACAACAACAAAAAGTTCTTTATCTTTGAAAAAAAATAATCCATTCACTTCGGTTTCCAGAGCAGGGGGGAAAAATTGCTATATTTATCAAGGTTGATTTTGTTTTCTGAGTCTCTAATTCGAAACTGAAGAATGCAAGGCTACATACATCAGGTGTTTCTGGCGAAATAGCAGCGGCGGCAGCAAATCATAGACATTTGTCATTCCTTAGAGCTCTCTGACAGTTCTGACAATTCATTAGGCTGAGCTGGAAAGAGGTTCAGAAAGCAAAGGAGGAATCGCAGGTAGCAGAGTGGCTTCTGCATGAACCAGGCAGTAATGGCTGATTTGTATCGTTCTGGGTGATGGATACACTGGTCAGATTAGACTCAACAGGACTCTACCCCATCTTTCCCGGAGCCCCCACGCCCAGCTGCCTTCCAGAGCTGACTCCCCGGGACTTCACGGTGCCTTTCGTCTGCAAAGGTTCGTTTGCACCCAAGGACATCCTCTTTCAAAGAAGCTGTTTTGGAGGTAGAGGGTGTCAGCCATCCACAATGAAATTGCTGCATCTTTCCCCATTTCCACTTCCTATGATTTGTTTCCTCTCCCTAGCTGAGAGTCAAGACCTGCATCCTGGCCCAATGGCGCTTAAGCTTCCTTCACACCAGCATCTGGGGCTTCTAGTTCTTTCTAGAATGGGTTGCTGTGATCCTGCATATGGGGTGGGTATGTGGACTTCTTGGAGGGGGTCCAGGAGAGAGAGGCAGAGCAAAGAAATCAGGATAGGTGAGAAAATGAAGGCAACCTGAGGGATGAGGAGTGTGATTGGGAGAGATGGGGGGATATTGAGAGAGATGACACTGGTCAAGAGACCCTGCAATCCTACACTGCATGTGGAACTGAAATCCCTGTGTACAACTATTTAAGGGTTCAACAGCATTATGAAAAGGGAACTTCATGCAGTAACAATCACCACAAAAGACATTCTTGGTCATCAGTTCATTCGCTGGGAGAGAGCTGGGAACTCAGGGATGGCATTGGCTTTTTGAGGACCTATTGTTAACCCAAGTTAGGAAATCTCTCTTCTTAAATTCCAACAGACATTGGTTAGAATGAGCAAAGGGCTTGTGTAGCCGCTTGTGTGTGCTTGGGATGCATCATCAGGGTACGTCATGAACCATGTCTGGACTTCTTTTAACCTTGTGTCTAAAATGTTGATATTATCCAGCTGAGGAAGGGGATTCCTGCTCAGTTCCGTGCCACACTGGTGAATTTTGTGTACTGTGCTTGAGGAAACAATGCATTTCAATAGAGGTATAGAATATATCTTTATGCTTACGTCATGATAAATGATTACCCAAATGTAAGTCTCTCCAAACCAAAGGCTACATTTCTACACTCAGTTGTCTAAATTGTCAATTTCTTTTTTCTTTAATTCTACTCCTCAATATCTAAGACTTCCCCCCACGTACTGGAGAGTATCCTGGAGAAACTCAAGACATTTGGTCTCATAGCAATGACATACGAAAGAGATAGTTCATCGACAAGTAAAAACATCTCAAGAGAAATAATGCATTGGGGTTAGTTCACCAGGTTAAGCAATCACACACTAGAAAATAATGGTCATAAAACATGACCTGGCTACTAAGAGTTTGCTATTGAGAAAAGTGGTGATATAAGATAGGCTTAATTAGCAATATTTTATGAGTAAAAATTGAATAGGAGTTTCACTATGGATAAGAAACACGCAACTGTGATTTTTCTTTTGTCCTTTGTGGTGCCTGGACTCACGTCCCAGGAGCTGTTCACGAGCTTTTTTCATTCAAGGTTAGCACTCTACCACTTTGACCACAGCACCACTTCCGGTTTCTGGTGGTTCAGTGGAGATGAGAGTCTCACAGATTTACTTGCCTGGACTGGCATTGAACTGTGATGGTCAGATCTCAGCTTCCTTGAGTAGCTAGTATCACAGGGCGAGCCTCTGGCCACGGCGATAATCATTCTTTTACTGAACTCACCACTTGGAAATAAAGAGAGAAGAGAGGTGAGCACTTGCATACATGCAAAGAGCTATTAGCTCTTTGAGTTTTACCAGGTGCTGTGTGTGTGTGTGTGTGTGTGTGTGTGTGTGTGTGTGTGTGTGTGTGCTTGGAGGATGGAAGACGTGAAGTATGAGTTTGCATAGCGCATGTGAGATCCAGGACTCCAAAAGAGTCCCTCATGCTTATATTTGAAAGCAATTCATATGAACATTTGCTTTGAGTCTGAACATAAATAGAAGCAAATAATTTCTCATAAAATAATAATCTGATCCTTAAAGCCAGTGTCATTGAGAGAAAAAAAAACAGCCTGACTGAGTTGATCTCAACTACATCCACATGTCATCTTGTCATCAATTTAATTGAAGCCATTCTGTCACAAATGACAATCCTTATAGCCTGTCAGTCAGTATACCATGACATTATATAGAATGAGAGGTCTCCTAAAACCCAAAGGCAAAAATCTACTCTTTTTTTTATTACTTTACTTTTTGGGTTGTTAAGTTCTACTTGTACTAATGTTAAAAGTATACAATTTCATGAAAGGCTGGTAACTTTCAAACTCCAAGCACTAATCTGTGCTGGATCTGCAAAATTCTTTTCATGCAAGTGATCTTTTTCTGGCCTCTGATGTGCTATAGCATGTCTCCTCAGGTGATTGACTCTTGGATAAGTTAAGAAACAAAAGTACAGAATGTGACTATTCTGTGGGAAAAGAAGTCTGACTCTTCCTTGCTGACAATTGGCATGGCTTAGTCCTTATCTTAGCCCTCTTGATGAGGGCTAAGGTTTTAATACATTTATTATGTGACCAGTGAGTGATATATTCTCTCTTATATTCATCTAACATGTGCATTTATGGTTTTTGAAGTGGCTATTGAAGCCTTTTCTGTTTTTGTTGTTGTAGTTTTAACATTTTTTTTATTGCATTGTTTGGGCAGCTGAATCTTTGACTAGTATTCATCTGTAAAACATTTACCTAGCATGAACATGGCTGTGGGTTCTATCCTTAGCATCTCCAAAAGGGGAGGGAATGCTCTTTTTTTGTTGTTGTTGTAGTAATATTTTGTGTTGTGTTTGATACACTTTTCCCCCAGCCCACATTGTGATAGAATTCTACCACTTTATCTTCTTGAAGCTGCCTACATTTACTTTCCATATTTATGACTTTAACTCATCTGAAAGGGGTAGGAGATAGGTATTATGACAAATAGGGCTTGAGAACCCAATAAAAAAGTAGATAAGCAGGGCTGAGAGTTTGGTCTAGTGGTAGAGTGCTTGCCTAGCATACATGAAGACCCAGGTTCAATTCCTCGGTACCACATACATAGAAAAAAGTTGGAACTGGTGCTGTGGTTCAAGTGGTAGAGCTCTAGCCTTGAGAAAAGTCCAAGGACAGTGCTCAGGCCCTGAATTCAAGCCCTACGACTGGCAAAAAAAGAAGATAAGCAGAAGTAAATTTTTTCTCAGTCAAATTCCCTCCCCACTCCAGCCCAAGAATTATATGTAAATATTGTAGCAAACTGTATAACACCTCCTAAAACTCAAAGCATTCATATTATGTGACATAGTAACTCCATTCTTAGTATATTCCAAAGAGTCATATATTAACAAATACCAATAAACCCCTGCAATAAGGAGCAGAAAAATATAACTCACAATTAAAGCAAACAGCAAAACAACTCCCGAGTGAATCAACTAAAGATGATAAAATTGTACTGTGGTTTACATAACTGATCCAAGGAATATGATACAGCCCTGGAAATGAATCACTACTAAACCTGAAAATAGACACAAATGTCACCAATATAATATTGAGGGAAAGACACCAGATAGCAAGAGGACATATTGTTGGTTTTAAATTGAGGCATAACTCTGACTGAAGGTACCTCTGGAAACCTTAGAGTTGATTCTTCATTGATACATTAAATGCAAAAAGTCTGAGTACAAATTTGTCCCAGTTTATCTGTCTACAATTTAGAAAAAGATTACTTTAAAAATTGAGAACTTTTATAAAAGGAAACGCTTTTTAAAACTTAATATTATTTCTCACAGATGGGGAAGATGTCAGGCTTTATCTATTCAAGATTACTTTTTCTTTTCCTGTGCAATGTGTAAATTTGAAGCAAGGACACCCCCCCCACACACACACGCACACAAAACTCAACTTTCACCTAAGGCAACTATATAGAAATTCTTGGGACAGAGTTGCTGAAAGCAAGATGTGTATTTCCTCCATATGAATCACAGGAAAACTGGAGTTGGTATGCATGCTAAAAGTGGCAAAAACATTAATTTCATTAAGTTTATGTTTCACACAGGCCCGATTCTACATCACTGTTGGTTCCAATGCATCGCTCCAGTATTATACAACAGAAAAAACAAACACTGATCTCTGTCCTTCTGTTTCTTCCACACCCTCTGATTCCTGAATGCACAAATACACATACAAACAGATTCCCACATGCATGTCTTACACATAGCTTCTTTTCTACAATTACAAATGTTATTACCCAATACAATTCTAATTTTATTTGCTTATTGTTTTGAAATCTTTCCCCCAGTAAAGCTTTAAGGAGCTACATGCCCCCAATGCCATATATATTTATCTGCAGCTTCTTGGAACTACAAAAGCAGCATGGAATTCTAACATCCTGAAGTGAAGCTTGATTTAACTTCTCCATCTCCACTACACCTACATGTAGATAGAAGTGAACCATATGCACCATACATGCATGTCTCTATAAAACTGGGTGGTTCATCTTGAATAATTCATTGCTTGTGGAGCTGGGTAATTAGACTTAAATTTCAGCCCCATCTTTGCAGTAGTAGATCGTATTTGAAAATAGAAAGCTGAACACATCAATCTGCTATTTCTTCTGGACAATGTCACCAAACCCACCTCCCTCGAGCCCTCCTCCCCCAACGGCGAGCTGCATTAAGGAGAGTGTCTGTCACAGCCTAGGACACCAAAAATGCTGACAGGTATTTCTAGGCACTGCCTTGATGGGGTCAAGTACCCTTAAACCTGCCTTGTTTGCTGATCTTTTAATCGGATTCAGCTTGACTATGGCCATAGCACAAGGCTTTCTGACAGTATGTGACAGCATATGACAGCAAAATATTTTGATTTTTTTCCGTCCCATTTGATGATATTTCAGATCACTCTCACCAGGCTTTGTAAGCGGGCACCATGTTTTATGGAAAATGGGACAGGCAGCTAATTGTGTTAGATGCTTTCCATGGTCTCTTTTCAGATTCCATTTGAATATTCAGTTAGTGAAAGGATCCGCTATGTTATACATGATATATTATCATTATAATGTACATTATATATTGTATGTATATGATATTATATATAATTATATGTAATTATATTACAAATAATATTATTCTATATTATCATATAGAATATCTATTATTTATATTAGAATAACAGGCAGTGTAGGCTATCAGTAATTCTTAGGGCCCTGAAGAAAAGAAAAAGCAAGTGTGGACTCATATTTTGAATACATGGAATTGCCCCCGGCTGTGAGGACATGTTGAGCATTCGTTCACTGTTCTGAACTTCATTCAGTTACCAAAGGAAGGCCAATCAGGCAGAGACTGGACAATAGTGATGTCTTAGGGCTCTGTGTAATGAGCAGAAGGCAGAGTAGAATCACAGGAAGCGACTGTTCTAGTTTATTGCTGTGACACCAAGGAAGAGCCCTTAATGGGCCTTGAGATCCGCAGCTCCCTGTACGTTTCACATTCCATGTGGTCTCCTAATCTAATTGGCCTCTGTCCTACCTCCCTGGGATGTCAGGAACATTGTTTTCAAAAGTACTTTCCCTAATTACATATGTAAGATAGAATTATTGAAATAGAAATAGAAGAACAGAAACGGCCTTGATGTCTTTATACTGAATACTTGTGTCGTGAGGCAATGAAGGACAATAGTAACAATAAATTGGAGAGAAGAATGATGGGCAAGAACCAGTTCAAAAAGTACCATTTCACAGACTGAGTGATTCCACTCCTCTCCTTCTCTTCCCTTCCTTTCCCTTCTCTTCCCTTCCCTCCCCTCTCCTTCCCTCCCCTCTCCTTCCCTCCCTTTCCTTTCTTTTCCAAACAAGACCAGCACCAACATAAAGAAAAAAACAAGACACAGAAAGAAAGAGAAATGTTTGGTGATCAGAGAAATAAGAGATCCATTAATATCAACTCTAATATACTCAATAAAGAATAATGTGGCATTTCTGGTTCGCTAGTGCTCATTAAAGTGTTATGGATTAACCCAAGTCAAAGTTACCAATTAATGGAGGTACATGCTGGGTTTTTTACTTAGCAGCAGCATCAGCTATGATCTCTGAAGCTCAGCCTGAAACATAGGGCAGGGTGGAGAGAAGGAGCAGTCTCAGGCATTTACCACACCTGGAAACTGCTCAATAAAACATTGTAAACTCAATAGCTGTCATAGCTTTAGATAATCATTCCAATCAAAATGAATGAGGACTTTTAGGTATAAAAGCAACGCGAGGTAGAGTAGTGATTGCAGTCAAGGGAGTGCTTACCATTTTATGTAACTGGCAGTCTTCCTTCCTTCCTTCCTTCTTTCCTTCCTTCCTTCCTTTCTTCCTTCCTTCCTTCCTTTCCTCCCTCCCTCCCTCCCTCCGTCCCTCCCTCCCTCCTCCCTCCCTTCCCTCCTTCCCTCCCTCCCTCCTTTCCTCCCTCCCTTCCTTCCTTCCTTCCTTCCTTCCTTCCTTCCTTCCTTCCTTCCTTCCTTCCTTCCTTCCTTCCAGACCTGGGGCTTGAACTCAGGGCCTGAGCACTGCCCTTGGACACTTTTTGCTAGTATTCTGTCTCTTGAGCCACTTCTGCCCTTTTTTCCCTGTGGTACTGAGGAATCGAATCCAGGGCTTCTTGCATGCTAGGCAAGCACTCTATCACTAGGCTATATTCCCAGCCCATCTGGCAGTGTTTCTAACCATGACTTATCATCCTCAGTTGTTTTAATTGACACACAGAAAATAATCTCACATTCAGCCTGCAACTAACTCTCATGCAAATGTCACTTTAGGAATAATGTAGAAAGAAGTCATCACGTGAAGGAAACGGAAGAACGTTTGGTTTCCAGTGGACAAGCTCTAAGTGATACCCACAAGAGAAAGGCTCAGAAGGTGTTATGCCGAGAAACCCAATCAGACCGTTGGAAGAGCCATTTTCTACATAGGCCATCAGGCCAGGATCTCGGAATCAGCCTCTGAAAAAGGATGTGAGATAAACACTCAGAGCTCTCTTAAAAATATCCGTGGACTAGAAGTCAGAGTCTTAAAGTACAGACTCCAAATTGTGGGTATCAAGAGTTGTTCAAGGTATCTCCATTTCAGATATAAGATGTGAACAAGAATTGATGTCTCTGTATGTCTATTTACATATGTTTAGCACACCTATGTATGTATGACTTGGGTGATTTTAAATCTCTTTATGAATATATGTAGGTATGTTTGATACCCAGGAAACAAAACTCTTGAATGTCTTCCCCTTTCCTCCGCATGACAAAGCCCTGTAAACTTGGAAAGAATTGTCCACTGGTTTTCCTGGAAGTCTCATAAAATCATCTGTTGTTGTTATAATTCTGTAAGCATCACGCTCCTTCTGGTGAGATGATATATGGAACCTTCGTCGGTTAGGGGCTGATGGGATGTAAATGAAACTAATTAAGGAAATGTCAAACATAATTAATAAAACAGGTTTAAGTTGCAAAAGCCCTGTCAGGGGAATGAATGGGACGAGTGGCCGTGGTTGGGTACCCTCGCCCCTCTTCCCCTTTTCTCTAGGCTTTATTTAGCATCCTTCAATTAGTTCCTGGAAAGCTACTTGAAGCTCCCATTCCTCTCTCACATTCTCTTGGTTTGATCCCATGGAGAAAGAGAGAATATAAATTTGCCTGTCGGCCTGCAGCTTGGAAAAAAAAATTAATTGCCAACTCCTCGTCTTTCCTAAGTACTACAGGATATTAACATAACCAATTTACTTGAACTCTTCACTGGCTGCCTAATAGAGCATTTGACCAGCTGATAAAAACCACGGCGTTTCCTGACGTTTGCCTTGTTATTATTCGCGTGCTTTTCATAATATCCAAATATTACAGTGGTGTGATTCACAGACTCCATTTCTTATTGATAGGACCAACAACAACAAGGACAAAAAGTCGGGAGGAGGGGAAAGGGTGGGAGTTGAAATGGACAAAGCAGGTGAGTGACCTATAATTATGGTAAGCAAATTAGGGGACGTGGTAGAGTCAGTTACATTTGCCTAGAAGTAACGATGCCAACGACCTTTTCTTTCCCCCTGGGACAGAAAAAAAAATAATGGAATCCCTTGCAGCTGCAGATGGGGTAGGAGGAGGTTGTCATCTCCACAATGTTTACATAAGCGAGGCTGAGTGTGAGGCTACCAGGCTTGCCTGCAGTGGTGGCGTCAGCTCCCATCATTTCAGCCACCCGAGCATGAGTCACTCCACAGAGCTCAGAGTTTCAGGGGGCAGCGGGGAAACCGGGCCTGGGTACCAGGGGGGAAAGATGCTCCTCTAAAAGTCAACTGCAGCACTTGCAAGTCCCATTCGAAGCCGCTGGGGCAATCAGACAATGGTGATAACCTTGCAGAGTGGCTTTTAAGAGGACAGATGGGCACAGAGAGGGTTCTCTTGGTCCATCACCTTCCTCCACCCATCCCCAGGCTGGCTCACGGCAGTCCAGTTCCTGCTCATATGCGTGCGTGTATGTGTTCATGCATGCGTGCATGCCGGCAGAGCTGTACTACTGTGGAATACCATTCTTCAAATACTAATTGAGTATCTCCGTTTAGCACCCTCCATAGCAAGTCCAAGAGAAGGGGGAATACTGCAGCCTCTACTGGAGTGGAATCTGTTTTGAATTCAAATTAATTAAACACAAAGATATTTTTTCATTATTTTTGGGGGGGGGTTGATTGTGAAGATTTCCTTCCACAAAAGCACAGGAAGTCTGTAGCTAGATAGCCACTAAGTCTGAAGATAATTTCCACATGTTTTGTCTTTAGATTACGTGTAATACCTGATACAATGCAAAGGCTCCTCCATTTATTGTTTTAGGAAGAATGTCATGTCAGACTAGATACAGTAAACTTACCTGTAGTCTCAGTGACTCAGGAAATGTCCTGGGTTGGAGAGCCTTTAAGCCTAAGAGTTGAGTGCCAATCTGGGAAATAAAGAGAGAATGCTTCTCTTACAGCAAAATCAATCAAACAAACAAACAAACAAAAAGGAATAATGATGAAAATGGTTTGTATATGTTCATGATAGATGCAATTTCAAAAAAATATTTTCTGTCTGTAGTTGGCTGAGTATGTGGATTCGGAGTCCATGAAATCAAAGGGAACCTCAACGTCGACACAAGCAGTAGCATTATGTATACTATCTAAAGAGCAAGGACAATTCAGATGTCATCCTGTTCAGAACCACCTGAATTAATAAAAATAGGATCTGTTTATAGGACAGATTAGCAATCCAGCTGGAAGAAAAATAAATGATTTCTAACCATAAAGTAGTTCTTCTAAGAAATGGCACTGTGGCTCAAAGTGGTAGAGCTCCAGCCCTGTATAGAAAAGCCAGGGACAACACCCAAATCCTGAGTTCAAGCCCCCTATAACCAACAGGAAAACGATGTGGTTATTCTGTGCTACAACATAGAAGGAAATAGAAAACACTATGTTAAATGAAAAAAGCCAGAAACAAAAGACCATGCATTGTGTGCTTCTACTTAGTTTAAAATGTAAGCTTATGTACATCTAGAGTCACATTACAAAATACCTGGTGAGTTGCCAGGAACTAGAGAAAAGATAAAGTGGTAATTCAAATGGATGAAAAATGTTTGTTGTGTAACTTGGTGAAATTATTCTGGAATCATATATATATATATGTATATATATACACACACACACACACATTGATGTTAGCTATACAACTTTATAAATGTAATTTAAAAAAAAACCTGCTGGCTTGTCCATTTTCTAGTATTGAATGTCTGGTAATGACAACTATATGTCAATATACAAAGAGAGAACAAAAATAGCAGATATAATATATCTCCTTTCTTATTTTTACTTTTTCCAGTATTCTCCTGGTTGTTTCTACAATTCTGGAGTCAATGTGGCTGAAGTCTCACTGAGGTAAGCAAAGCATGTTCACTTTTTTTTTTTTTAAAAAAAGAGAAATATGATGGGGCACTGTTTCTCTGATAGAGAAAATGAGAAAATATAGTATCAGTATAAAAGAAATGATAAGGTTGAACTAAGAGAAAAACTTCCCAGACCTCTGATTCCTTGCCATCTGGAGACCAAACTGGCCTGAGTTCACATGTGCTTTCAGCGTAGAAAGTCAGGAGAAAGTCAGGCTGTGTTCTCTGCCTTAGACTTCAAGCCATCTTTAGCTTGGAAGCTTCCTATGTTCTTCAGTTCATAAAAAGCCCCTGAAAATCACAAGCAAGTATGTTTCTGTGTATATAATACTTCCCATGTGTTTCATGTTAGATATAACAAAAACCATAAAGAAATACCACGTATCACGTTAAGATTTCCAAAACAGAACACAACGGTGATTTCTGCTCCCTGCAGTGCCAGAAATCTCTCCCTAGTGGCTTCAGTTTGAGGAAGCGGATGAACTGCTGTCATTGGTAAGAAAGAGAAGCCACGGTAGAGATTGTTAGAAGAATACACAGGTCACTGATGGCTGAGGACAGAACAAGGGCTCTCTGCTTCCTTGGCGTTCATTGGCAAATTGGTCCCCACTGAGGGGATTGTGGCTCCGAGGCAGTCTGGACAGGAAAGCCTGTGAGCCTCTTCTCTTCAATACATTACCAGAAAAGCTAGAAGGGTTGCTGTGTCTTAAGGGTTGGAATATTAGCTTTGAGCCAAAGAAGCTCAGGGACGGTGCCCAGGCCCTGAGTTCAAACCTCAGGGCTGGTACTACCAACAACAACAAAGACATGATAATAGTTTTCACACGATGGTAGTTTTCCCAGAGCGCTGCAGAGGTTTGTAGGGAAAGGTTATTATGGCAGAAAAAGCCTGACAACCCCATGTGTTCCAGATTCCTCTCTGACTTGGTGAATCTCCCCCTTTCACGAGGATGAATTTCTGTGACTGTGGGGCACAACCAGACAGGAGGCCTTCAGCAGGTCTAGCTAACCCTGGTGTCCTCCCCTTGAACCTGCCGAACTGTGAGCTAAACAGACCTCTTTTCTGTGACACACACGGCCTTGGGCCTTTTGCTACAGTGACAGCATGTAGACAGAGACAAAGACAAAGCCAGGACTGATAACTGTCATGATCATTGCTGTCAGTGACAGACATTCCAGGGTCTTCTCTCCTGATATTTAAGCTAGTTTTATAAGCTCAAAAAGAAAGGGGGAAAAGAAAGAACAGTAATAGAATGGTCTAGATGCTCAAGTTTCCATATCAAATTACACATATATACACAAACATATATTAGTACCAAATATATATCTATATAAACACATTTGATATATATTTGTCACAAATATCAAATGTTATCGATTTATCTAGACATAGAAACATATTTAGATGGATAATATATATAGTTAATATTTGTATAAAATATATATCTATTTAAACAAATGTACTTATATAGATATATTTGATAGAGATAAATCTATATTTTAGATATATTTTATAAAGAAATGCAAACATTTATGTAGACATATTTCTATAAATATTTTTATAGATATACTTATATAGAGAGGTAATTATATGTCCATGTTTATATAGATATGGTCACAAAGAGTTATTTTATTTTTCCCCGCCAAATAAGAGAGCGCAAGAACACACTCACTGTAACTCGTGTGTCTAATGGAATTGAGGAGTTGAAGAGTCCGCAGATAGACTGAACAACGCACTCAGTTTTGCTGTCAATATGGACTGTTTTCCAGTGGGCTTAGGGAGCCAGAATGGTGATTTCGTCAGAGGCTCATTTGCAGGTGCACTGCCCATCTCCTGAAAGGCGGCCTTGGTTTAATAATAATCTGATTAGAGACCCATGGACGAGCCATCTTCTCTGGGCATCCCAGTCTCCCCGGAGCTGCTGGGAGCTGGGTAAAAAGGGAGTTTTGCCACTTGCAAAATAAAAAAAAAAGTGGTTGAATTGGTTTAGTTCTTAGAGCTAAGGTGTTCAAGCAACTTTTCCAAGTGCACACAGAATTCTGGTGGAGGTAGATTGGAAATCGAAATCAACTTTCTATCTGTGTTTGTTACCTACCTACATTCTCAGAACCAGAAAAGATCACAGATCATGCTGATCTCTGTCTCTCTGTCTCTCCTCTCTCTGTCTGTCTCTGTCTCTCTTTCCCTCCTTCTCTCTCTATCTTTCCTCAGCCTTCATTCTCATTAACCTGCTCCCCCTCTGATAGTTCCCTCCCTCTCTCCCTGTCATCTCCATTTCACAGTATCTAGCCCAGTGAAAAGAGGCTGTCCCCGCCCTATTTAGAAAGTTGAGTGTCTCACTAGGGGTGACAAATCTTTTTTTCTTTTTTTTTTTTTGAGGTCATTTATCTAATTGCTCTTTGCAGATAAGAATTAATTAGCCTGATTATTTTCCTCCTTCTTCTTCTATTTTTTTTTCTTTTGGATGGGCTCCCTACCTGAAGAGAAGAAAATTCCTTGGTGTCAGTGATTAATTGCTTAGCCAGAAGCCTCGAATTTGTAATAAATGCCGGCTCGGGCTTCAGGTCACATTAAGAAGCAGGAGGGTTGTGGAATAATGCAGAGGATAATAAAGCACGTGTCTAAATAGGGCAGCAGCGTTTGATGTTGATTAAATATTTTAATACATCAAAGGGTGAAGGACTCCCAGGGTTCTGAAGTTAAGCGTCCCCATTTAGGGGCGATTTTCTCTCTCCTTCAAGAGACACAAAATATCTCCAGGGCTACATGACCCCAGATGGCATTTCATGGAGCTGTTTGTCTGGAGTGACCTCGACAATTGATGGAGTTTGGCTTTTCCACTCCAGCTTCCTCTTTTACTTCTCTGCTAAAGAGCACCTTAAAATATACGTGCGTTCAGACCCCAAGTAATCATTAAACAAACACACGAGCCACTAAGAGTTGTCTACTGCTCTACTTCCAAATTAGTTTATTTTCCTCCTAATACATTGCTTTGGGTGGAAGTTTCCCCAGACCTCTAAGCAAAGAGATTAGATTCAAAGGTGAGAAAATTAAGGTGTGATAGAAACTGATGATGCGAAATAAATCTTCAGGGAAGCAATTCCAACTCATGAGTGAACTTCGGAACCAAGGCTTATATTCTACACAGGGTTTTGTTAAGGACAATCAAGATTTTAAATAATCTGGATATAAGTAGCACATCATTTTTCATGTTCCTTGCAGAATTGCAGAGATACAGCTTTTTTTTTCATGTGTGGTTATTTTAGAGATAAAGAAACAATAAATCCAGAAGTACTTCAAAGGCTTTATCTGAGCAAAATGAAGAATATTACTCTGAGCAGAATTTAGAACAGGGAACATTTCCAATTCCAGGCTAAGTTGATGCATTTTTATTTACAATAAGATATATAAGTACATGAAAGACTCAAATAAAATAGCACTCCGTTGTGTTTGATAACATACAAGAAATAATCAGTGATCTATTGAGGGTTTGGGGGAGAGGGGTACTTGAACTCAGAGTCTGGGTGCTGGCCCTTACCATTTTCAGCTTAAGGATAGTGCTCTGACTCTTGGGCCACGGCTCCACTTCTAACTTTTTGGCGATTAATCTAAGAATCTCCTGTACTTTTCTGCCTAGCTGCTTTATAAACACCATTCTCAGATCTCAGCCTTCTGAGTAGCTAGGATTACAGGCATGAGCTGCTCACCAGCTCAGGATATATTGAGTTTTGGGTTTTTTTTTTGCAACATTTGATTGAAAACAATTTGGGACAGACAATATTTATATGAAACCATGTTTTCTCTGAAAGGTAGATCAATTCGCTGGATGATGTGATCAGTAGAAAAGAATTCTTTATCTAA
This sequence comes from Megascapheus bottae, assembly GCF_031878675.1. Taxonomy (NCBI): domain Eukaryota; kingdom Metazoa; phylum Chordata; class Mammalia; order Rodentia; family Geomyidae; genus Megascapheus; species Megascapheus bottae. The sequence continues at coordinate 10,478,615 of NC_143538.1, read as the reverse complement.
AAGGTAGTCAATAATAGACTATGTACTCTTGTGGAGTCTGATTACTCAGACTCTTGCTGAGACCTTTTGCTAGGGCTCTTTCCACTTACAACAGTTTCACATTGCTTTTTGTGTAAGTTATCAACATGTTAGCTCTTCATTCTATTTTTTTCATATTCTATATTGTGTTTTCATATTTGTTATGAAATAGACTTCCCCATAGTAAGTCTATATTAAGTACCAATTGTGTAAACAAATAATGGTTGAGCAGTGAAAAACCATCAATGTGATTGAGTGGAAAAGTAGATCCTAAGTCTTTTATGGCCTTTTATCTATCTAATATCACCCACTCTGATTCTTCTAGAATCTTCTCACATAGAAACTATCATGTTAGACAGCATCCAGGTTGTTAGTTTTATTGAAAACCTTACAAATTACCATAGCATAAATACTGCAGATTTGTTTTGTATGATTGACTAATATAGTAAGAAAATTTATTTTCTGTCAACCAAGAAATTTCCCTTAATCTGTTCACTTGTCTAATTTCATAATGTTCAGGTGACGTTAGGGAGAGTTCCACTGTCGTTTACTGGTTTTCTAATCTTCTTCAAAAGCCCACATTGATGTGACTTTGTAAATCAATGTTGTAAACACCCTGTATTAGATTTTGGAAGTTAGGGAAGGGATAATCCAAAGGCTAAGAGCAAAAAGGAAAGAGAAAATGGAAAGAAAAGGGATTGTTAGTTTTAATTGAATCATACGACCATATCACTGGAAAGAAATGAAATAAATAAAACAAATATAAAACACAATCTTTTCATACTAGATTCAATGGATGTGAAATTTCTCTCTCAGATTGCGGTAAAATTTCTAAATGCATTTTCTCCATGTCAGCATTTATCTCACTGTAGGTAGATCCTCGAAGCAGCTCAAAAAAAAGTTGTAAGAGTGCTAGGAATGTCACAATAATTTGAATATTTTTAGATCCTAAGGGGACTTTTACTTTGTTTACATTATTTCATGCTTTCAGATTAATATTTTTGAGTGGGTAGAATTTACAAAAGCGGTTCTTGAGTATTTTAAAGAGGAAAAGACCATAAAACATTAAGTACACAAGACAAATAATATATCAGATTATTTTACTCTTCATAGTTTTCAAAAAAACTCATATTTAAGATAGGTGCTGGGAGCTTATGCTTATAATCCTAGCTACTCAGGAGTCTACGATCTGAAGATAGCGATTTGAAGCCACCCTGGCAGAAAAGTCCCCTTGAGACTCTTATCTCCGATTAACCACTTAAAATGCGGAAGTGGGGATGTGGCTCAAAGTGGTAGGGCACTATCCTTTAGCAAAAGTGTTCAGGACAGTGCCCAGGCCTTGATTCCAAGCCCCATGACAAACAAAAAATAAAATAAAATAAAATAAAACCTTCACATTTTAGGAAGCTGCTTTTTAAAGACAGAACACTTAATATGATTTTTTATTTGCATTTCTTTCCTAAAAGAAAATACTTTTTTTTCACTTGATTTGCTTTTTCCTTTGTGCAATGCTGGTTTATTTTCTGTACTATTTCATTTTTTAAGACAAAGCATTTAAAATAAACTTGTAGGAGATTATGTAGATAGGTAGTGCATTTCAACTCTGTGACGGAATATACTTTGCAAATATTTCATAGTTTATTAATTGTTTTAAGACATAAGTTAAACCATGTTTGTATTTGGCTAAATTAATGGGGTTCTCTCTCCCTTTTGTATTATCAAATACTTTCCTTCATCTAAGTGATAAAAAAAATAACCTCTCTACCACTTAAACTTCTAATCTGTTAGTTGTGCTTTTGTAGCTGATGTTACTTAAGAGGTTATAGGTTATTCTTAATTTTATTTCCAAATGCCAAACCAATTGGCATATAATCCATCTTTCCCTCTCAACTTAGAAATGCAAGCTGTATGGAATGCATAAACCATACAAACACGCACAGGTCCCAGAGATGTCTGTCAGATCCTAATGATGCATCTGTTGGTCCTCATGGCTGAAACATGGTATTTTAATTACTAGAGGTTTACATTAAATTTTGGTATCTGGCAAAGCAATCTTCTCCCTTTATTCTTACCCTCAAATGTTCCCACCTATTTTCATGCATTTATTCTTCAGGTAAAAGTTATTATCAAGTTGTCATGATTTAAAAAAAACACATTAGGATTTTGATGTGAGTGGCATCCTGATTATAAGATGATTTGAGGGAAATTGACATCTTCACAATTTATAGTTATCCTATCCAGAAAAGACATTTTTTTAATCAAAAATTCAGGTCACACTTACGCCCTTCAGGAAAGTTTTAATTTTTCTAGGCTTACTGTGGTCCTGGTTTAGCTTATTTCTAGATTTCATAGGTCCAATTGCTAATCCAAGTTTTCTAAATATTTAAACTTACAATCGTGAAAATGAAATTAATTTTGAAACCTATCTGGCTAGCTTACATAATTTTATGAGTCATATGTTTAATAATTTGTGGTAATAATCTTAGACATGTTAGGTATGTGAATACAATATCTTTAAATGAGTCACTTTCTCATATTCTACCCAATATTTACCTCCTTTAGTAAAAAAAAAACAATCATGACATTAAAGTTTTAGGCTCGTTGTAGATAATGAGAAAAGGATAATTAAATGAAAATGAAATTTCAAAGGTATGTATGGCATCCCACCAGAGCATTATAATAAACAGGCTTCATGATGGGAAGAGATGAGAAGACACTGGCCTTCTGGATCCCGCTGCCTGTAAGTAGGCAGACCCAGGCTTCCCCAAGGCTGCAGGTCTCCAGATAGAAGTATCTCAGCACAGATAAGGAGGTAGAGATGATCGGCTGACTTTCTTCCCCCAAAGTTGTAAAACTAGATAAGTTACTAAATAACCTGGGCCCTTGTGTCCCTTGGATGGTTAAACACACAATTTGGACATGCCTTTGATAGGCATCTTGCGTTGACACAGCCCTCTAACCCTCCTTTGCTTTCCTTTCCTGCAAATGGGGAGAAACGAAGGCAGCTGGCTCACATCTTCTCTTTCATCAGTCACTTCAGGGAGCCCCACCCACAGAACTTGCTTTAGAAACACGGTTAGAAGACCATTGAGCAGGAGACTTCACCTTCCCATCACTGTGACAAAACGTGTGCAACCTAAAAAGGCAAAAGAGATAAAGGTTCGTCTCAGCTCATAGTCTAATCATCCAGGGTCCTGTTACGTTGGGTCCATCTTGGAGTTAGCATTTGGCAGAGGAAGCTGTTCTAGTAATGGAAGCTGGGAAGCAGAGAACAAGAGGCTAGGACCACTCCCACTTCTTCAATGGCCTGCTCCCACCAGCCACTCTTTCTTCATCTAGGCACCATCGATTGACGTGTGCCACCCTCTCCGAAGGCCACCCCTGGCTGGCACTCAAGCCGTTAATGGGTGAACCGTTGGGAGACACTTGTACAATCTACAACAGGTAAAGGCAAAGAAAGTCCTTTAGAAGTACATGTCCCAGATGGAGTGAACTGTGCTTCCTTGGAAACTGGAAAGCAGCCTTATTCAAAGCTTAGAATTACTGTCTGCTTAGTCTTCCCATTTTGTAGCTTAGGAGGAGGTACCAAAGATGAAGATTCAGAAATTTCTACCGCAACCGGAAGAACATTAAGAGCTTACTGCAAATGAGAGTGCACAGACATATTTTTGACCCAAATAATAGATATGTGCTTGCAGGACCACAAATTACAGGTAATTTGCTCACACTAGAGTAATAAAGCTATATGGTTTGTAAGCACACAGGTTACTGATAATTCTGAACATAGTACAGTGTTGACAAATAAAAGGGTATTGTTGCATGACAGATTTTGTTCTTTCTGTTCACTGATTTGGTCACCATCTTCTGGAGCTAGCAGTTAACTAATAAATAAGTAAATAAGTAAATAAATAAAGCACTTTTTCCCAAGCATATATGATCTCATAAACAGGGAATACCAAAATCTGAATATTATAATGGAAGTAAGCCTTACATGATATGGAACCATTTATGGTGGTCCCAAAATATACATATCTTTTGTTCATTTGGTTCTCACAGCTATCTTTTGAGGGTTGCTTAGGATGAACACTGATATTTTAACCCATTTTTCAGGTAGAATCCACACTGGAAGTTCCACTAACACGAAGTCCCAGAGGAAACAAGCAAGTGATGTGGAAGGGATCAAACAGTGAATCTTTTGGCTTTGGCTCTAATTATTAGCAGTCAGTACCAAGAATGAGTTGACAAGGACTTGGCACTGATGAAGGGTGGGTGCCATTAAATAATTCTAATTGCACCCGGAAATGGATGTTGCTTCTGCGATAAAGAGGACCCATCGCCTATCACGGACGGGTTTCATAGCATTATGCTTTCCAATCACGACTCCTGTAACTCTGTTTTCTTGTATTATCTATCATCATTGAGAAAAATCAACCTACCCCATTCCTTCTCAAATATTTTTATTTCTTAGCTGAAATAAGGAGGCTTTTGTGGGAAGGAAGGTTTTAGTCCAATGTGGAATTACCTTCTACTCTGCACTTTACTGTTACGCCACTTGTTCTCCTATTATTTATATACAGTACAATGTACGTCTTCACTCACGAGGCTGGAGAAAGCCCATATGTGGGGGGGGGGGAAGTGAAAAACAATTTTAAACAAGGCTCAAGTCATAGAATCCTGCGTACTGGTAAATGGAGTTTCCCCAAGGAATCTGTGCGGTGGTTGAGCAATTATTTCCTAATCTATTTCCTTCTACTGGAGATTTTTTATTTTTCAGTTCTGCTACAGAGATCTCTCTCTCTCTCTCTTGCTCTCTCTTTCTGAGAACTGTGATAGAGCAGAAGTGGGAAATTTCTGGCAGTCTTACAGGGATTAGATTATAAAAGGGAAGGAAGGTTGAATGCTTTCTGTTGAAATAGACTGTTAAGAACTTTGTCAAAGAATGAACTCTTCCAGTAACCCACACCTCATTTGTCACCCTGATAGGCTGGGAAAAAGTGACATTTACAAACTGGGAATGAAAGCACATCCATTTCAGCAGTCTGACACCCTGATATAATAACTATTTACCTTGAGAAAGAGGCACTGAGATTTCCGATTCTTGTGAATCTTCTCACTTTGGCACTTACTTTCTCACTCTGTCAAACAACCCCAGATTAATGGAACAATTTGTTCAACAAATCATATTAGTAGAATGCACACAGGGTAAAGAGAGGTAGGCGGGGGAGTAGACGATTTTTACTCATTCATAGCAGAAGTATCTCTGTAAATAGAAATGTAGTTATGGCTGACATTTACAGAGGGACCATGTGAAAAAGAAAGGTGCAATGACTTCCGGGCAGGAGAGAGATCATTCCTCAGAGCCAGAGTACTCAATGGAGAAGAAGATAAAGTTACACATACCACCTCTTTCTAGAACATATTTGTCAAACACAGCAGGATCTGCCTGTGTCAGAAAGTGGATGGGGAGAAAGTTTTCCATTAAAATTAAGTAGCCTATGTTTTGTATGATTCTCAGAATTTTATTGTTTTTCCTTTCCAGTCTGAACTCAGGAAGTCTCAAAGAATTCCAGGACATTGTTGTACAAAACAGATGATTCAATTTCTTGGGGATGCATGTGGTAGGGACATGGGGTTGAGATGGAGTTTGTTAATTCAGAAATATAGGAAAGAAAAAGATCATCACAGCTTCTGCTTTGCTTAAGTTTCCTGCCTTTGAATGAACATTTAGAATGTAGGGAGCCAATGAAAACCCCTTAAAACACAGCACGATTATTTTACTGTATAGCTGCCTGTTTGTTTATGTATTTTTTCTGCTTCATACATGCAAAAAAAAGGTACAATGCAATCTCACATTGTTCTAAAAACTTGAAAAGTACACTAGAAGTTTATCAGTGGCACTCATTTGTGTGTGTGTGTGTGTGTGTGTGCGTGCGCGAGCGCGTGCTTGTCATTCTGCTATTATACAATTGCATCTGCAATAGAAATTGACTCCAACTTGTCCCTTTTTCTATATACCATGGCCTTGAGTGTCAAGGGAAAAATATGGCTTTGCATTTTTGTGCTATTATTTTTCTTTCCTCTTCTCTTGGCCTCTCTCTTCATTGTCTATTTTTCCCCCTCCCTCTCCACTCTCCTCCCCCCTCCAGCAACTTCCTTTTTAAGGTTTTTGATATATTTTTGAGTTACAGGAGGGAGCCTCAGAATCACTTGACAGAAAATGAAGTTCCGGGAAACTCCTCAATTCATGTGAAGAGAATGGTCTCTGTTTATTGGTTTGGGATTTTTTTTTTTTCAATCTGGCAAGTGCTCTGTTTTATTGCAAGTGTTTGCTAAAAATATTTTGAGGTAAAGGTGACCTGTGTGAGGCACAAAAAAGAACTAATAGTGCTGCAACAGATTCCTGTCGAATTGTAGTCAGTGATGAGATAGTGTGGACTCTGGATAGACCTTTCCAGAACTATGCAAATCCTACATTTAGACAGTTACTCTGCAAAACAGAAATATTTCTTTCTCAGAAATTTTAGGCCACTCTTCTGACTTCTTTTTGTTTGTGTGCCAATCCTAGGGCTTGAACTCAGGGCCCGGATTTTGTCTCTGAGCTATTTATGTCCAGTCAAGTGCTCTACTACTTGAGCCACATCTCCACTTCTGGCTTTTTTTTTTTTTTAAAAAAAAACTGCTTAATTGGAGATAAATCTCATGGGTATTTATTTAGTGCCCAACCTACCTTATAACCATAACCATAGTCCTCCAGATCTTAACCTCCTGAATACAGGCATGAGCCACCTGCCCTCCAGCTGCTCTTAGAATTCGCATTAGCTCAAATTTTCATCCAGTAAATATTTTAGGAAGAACAAGATACAGCATTTTACCCTCTAGGCGCATTGGAATCTAACTAAATAGTAAGATACTTGTTAGAGGGGCTATGTGATTTTTCTCCTCCTCTTCCTTATCCTCCTCCGACCTCTGTTTCTCTGTCTGTGTCTTGATGGTTCTCAATGGGACAGTGGCAGGGGTCAATAGATGAATCTCAATGGGACAGTGGCAGGGGGTCAATAGATGAATGGAAGGAACCTTCTCTTCTGTTTTTCTCCCTTATTCTGCATTAACTGTCTGGTGGTGATGTTTCTGAAGTCTTGGTAGAAAAGAAAAGAAATGAAAAGACAGGGAGGGTCAGTTCCATCCGAGGACTGTAAACACTCCTGTCCTTTTCCACTCACGACTGGGTGATCTCCTTTTTCTTTTTGAGAACCTGTCCCTTTTCCAATCGCACAGCATGGCACACGTCCCCACCCCAGTGGGGAGGGCCCTGGTCTCCAGGCAGCCCCGTGGCGTGGGTTGACCTGGGTGAATGCCTCTCGTTTCCATGGCTGTCAGGGGGGTCTGGTGAGGCCCAGAGCTCCTGGGCGCTGGCCTTGACTCTGCTGGTCTGGAGAGGCTTCTCCATGGCGCAGGGCCCGGGGCGCAGGGCGCAGGGCAGGCTTCCAAGTGGCTCTGCAGAGGGGCAGCCCCCTCCCTTCCCAGCTTCACCTTTCCGGCTCTGGAGGCGCAGATGACAATGGTGCACGCGTCCGCCCCTTCCCGCGGGGGCCGGGGCGGCGGCCGTGCGTCCCCGCGGGGCGGCCCGGGCCGGCCGGGACTTTCTCTCCGGGCCGCGCCGGCCTTATCTCGGCGCGCAGGCCGCGGCCGCGCTTCCTCCCCGGGAGGAAACCCCGGCGGGCGGCCGGGAGACGCGTGCGGGCCCGGCCTGGGAAGACAAAAGGGGGATGTGCGCGGAGCCAGGCCCGGAAACGGGGCGCCGGCGGGGGTCCCCGGCCGGGCCACGCGCGGAGCCGGCTGTGGACGCGTCCGGCCCTGGGGCCACGGCGGGGGCCGGGGGGGGGCGGGGCGGGGTGCAGACAGCAGCCCGGCAGGCCCGGCCCAGCTCCGCTCCCTTGGAGAGTTGTAGCCTGGAAGATGTGAGGGTAACACTGGGATTTCCGCACTGAGGTGGACATCCACCAAGTCTCCTTCAGCCCTGGACCCCCAGCTAGGTCTCCCCAACAACCCTACATCTAGAGAGACACACATACATACATACATCCATGTACATAGACCCATAGACACCTGTAGACACGTATAGACATATAGACATATAGATATCTAGACGTAGACACACATAGACACATAGATACATACATACATGTACATAGACCCATAGACACCTATAGACATATAGACATAGACACACATAGACACATAATACATACATATACACATACATATATACATGTATACACATACACATATACACATGTATACATACACATATACACACATATACACACATGTATACATACAGATATACACATATACATATACATATATACATATACACATGTATACATACACATATACACACATACATACATATACACATGTATACATACACATATACACATACATACATATACACATGTATACATACACATATACACATACACATACATACATATACACATGTATACATACACATATACACACACATACACATACACATGTATACATACACATATACACATATACATATATACATATACACATGTATACATACACATATACATATATACATACACATATACATATGTACGTGTACATATATTCATATGCACATACATATACACTCATACGCACATGCATATATACATATACAATACATATACACTCATACGCACATGCATATATACATATACACACATACACACGTATACACATATATACATATACACTTACATATATACATATAAATACACACATATACACATGCACACATGCACACATACACATACATATATACACATACACATATACACATACACATATATGCTTACATATATACATCCATACACATACACATATGTACACACATATATATGCATGTACACATATTCATATACACATATACATACATATACATGTTCATATATACACATCTACATACATATATATGCATCTATACACATATACACATACATATATACATTACACATGTACATATATATACATATGTACATGTACACATATATATACGTGTATTCCAATATGTTATCATAATATATAAGAATACCCCAATATGTTATTATAGACATGTTATATACATGTATATTATGTTTCATTATATATATTATATATTATGTTCTTATATAGGATATATATATATTATGTTCCTTTGCTAGAGGAGGAAATGATAACACGGGAATCCACACAGATTCCAGTGTGGGAAATAGCCCTCGGCCTACTTGCTGGCTAGTGCAGGCTTGAGCCTGAACTCCCAACCTCAAGTTCCACTGAGGGGTTGCCATGGTTATGGCTCAGATTTCATTTCAGCTCCTCGGGAGCTGGTTAGCTAGAAAACCCCGTAACCGGGCTGACTTTTCATCCATCAGATTTATGAATGACTCCCTGCCCTTTTGAGGTCACAGAGCGAAAGCTCCTGGGCTTTTGTTTGATTTTTTGGTGGTGAGACTGAAGTGGAATTTGTCACTTCTGAGAAAAGTAGGTGTCATTTCTCTTCTGTCTTTTTTTTTCTCTTCCCCTCCTCCTTCCCCTCCTTTCCCCTTCTGCTTCTCTTCCCCTCTTCCCCTCCTCCATATCATCATCATCATCATCATCATCATCATCATCATCATCATCATCATCATCAGTATTTTTCTTCCTTAAACATATAAACACATTTACCAGTGTGTGTGTTTCCTTTTTACATTGCATTAAAAAAAATAAGTCAGCTATTTCTACTTCATTTATACTAGTTGCATTAAAGCTTTGTGTACTTACAGGAAACTTCTACCTGTGTGAGCCCTTAATTACTGAACCAGGAGAGCTCAGAGTCCTGGCAGAGAGAACCACTCATTTCCTCTTTCAGTACTGTTGGTTTTGCTTCCTGGGCTTTGAAGATGTATTACTTAGTATGCAGGTCAAATTATTTGCATTGTTTTATTTTTCTTAAATGACTTGACCTAGTAATTATTTTATATTTCTGGTATTTTCATCTGACATTCAGCTTTGTTTGGCTTAAAGTAACTTTTTGTGGTGGACAATTGATATGTGTTTGTTGAAGCCAGAATATATTTGGCTCTTGATTTTTTATTTTTAAGGAAAAAAAAAAACCAGACTGACTGAGATTTCAATCACTGTCTTTGAGTGGCAATGCTTAGAGCATTTACATAAATTTAATTACAGAGATGGAGATGGTAGCTTCAAAGTTACGTTTTCCTGTTTGTATTCTACTTTTCTATCCTGGTATTTTTTTGTTGTTGTTCTTGCCTCTGTGTAATCTCTGCTTTTATTTTTTATTTATCAGCTGAGAACTCTAGTTCATGTTTACAAATACCTTCTATATTTCAATTACGGCTTTTTGTATTGATTTTCACTAATTTTTGACATCTATTTACATGAACATTTAATTCATCAAACTTATCTCCAAGTAGTATTACTTCATCAGGGGATAGTGAATCAATACACCAATAATCTCAGCACTTGGGAGCCAGTGGCAGGAGGATCCTGATTTCAAGGCCAGCTTTATAACAAGTTCCAGGTCAGCCTGAGCCACGGAGTGAGACCCTGTCCCAAAGTCACAGTTGAGTTCTTCATTTACTGTCATAGAGTCCTGACAGTTGCAGAGGTTTCCTTTGATGGCCCTTTCTATTCTGATCTCCTTCTGACATATTTTATTCTGGATTTGCAAGCTTCCCCAGATTTGTGGTTCAGTAGTAATTGAAAGCTTGTAGCTGTGGGCATTTAACGTGTATCTCTTGCTCTGGGTGAAGACAGGCCTCAACACTGACCTAACCAGTGCCTGCAGAGACTACCTGTCCCAGTTGGTCTTTCTATTTGTGATTAGAATACACAACATTGCATCTACTGTAGAAACGTTTTTCAATGGAAACGGGATTGTCCATGGGAACCCCATATGTTACTGCAGATCTCTAGAATTTATTTGGCCTTCCTTTCTTTTTTTTTTTAATTTTTTTATTGTAATTAGTAAAAGGGTTACATGATATTTGCCAGATAGAAGGTGCATTAATTCGCATAGATTGATACCCTTTCACATGTCTTGGTACCCATTTCCCTCCCCCCCACACCCCCCTCCCGTCTTAGTTTTCCCCCCTTCCCAATCAAATTTCAAATATCCAAATACAAATAAATTCAATATATCAGATAACAAAGTGAGATACTATACCAATATGAGATAACCAAGGGACAGCAAAGGAGATGAGAGACAACAACATAGTACATTAAGGACAACAATCATTCATTATATTTGGCCTTCCTTTCATATATGTGTGAAGCAATGGATGGTGTTCATCTGTTTCCATCATTCATTCATTCATTCATTCATTCATTTATTTATTTGCCAGTCCTGGGCCTTGAACTCAGGGCCTGAGCACTGTCCTTGGGTTTTCTCAAGGCTAGAGCTCTACCACTTGAGCCATGGCACCACTTCCGGCTTTTTTCTCTGTATGTGGTACTGAGGAATCGAACTTGTGTCTTCATGGCTGCTAGGCAAGCACTTTAACCACTAGGCCAAACTCCCTGCCCTGGCTCTTTTGAATAAGGCTGTAAGAAACAGAAGACAGAGATGTTCTTCAAGGCCTGATGTCAGTGGGTAAATATCTAGGAATAGAAATGCTGGTTCAGATGGGAATTTTAATTTTAATTATTTTGGGTGGGAACTCCCTCTTACGTTTTCATCATCATATGATGATGCAAAATCTCTAAAACCTCCAATGCAGTTGGTCAACTTCCTTCATTTACAGTTTTGCTGTTGTTCATTTCCAGTTGCTTCCGTGTTCAGCTGTCCCTTTACATCACCCAGCTAGCTCGCTCCCCAATGCTGGTTTGTATAGGATTCTACCTGTGATGTCCCAGTGATGTTGAAGAAGATAATGCCTCCTGCTGAGGAGAAGACTAGGCACAGAAATAACACAGACATATTACCATCTGCCCTATACCGTTGGGGCTGCTTTAAGAAAATACCACAGACTATGTGGCTGAAAACAAAACAAAACAAAAAAGCAAAGATGAGTTGGGTGCTGATAGCTGTCAATCTTGTTACTCAAAAGTCTGAGATCTGAGGATCCTGGCTCCATGCCAGTCCAGGAAGAAAGTCTGTGACACTCTGATCTCCAGTTAACCACCAGCAAACTGGAAATGGTGCTGTGGCTCAAAATGGTATGCACTAGCTCAGGGACAGTGCCCAGACTTTCAGTTCAAGCCCCAGGATGGGCTAATGGTAATAATAATTAGAGTAATAATAATAATAAGCAAATGTATGCCAGATGCTGGTGACTCTTGCCTTTCTCGGATAGAATTTGAGTTTCTTAGGCAAGATCTTCCTTCTCTTGTTCACTGTTCTCCAGCTCCTAAAATAGTCTCTACTAGGTAGTGGGTTTCTCAATAAATATTTGTACCAAAATAACCCTCCATGCGACTAATAATACTGCGAAAGCATTGACTTGCTTTCTCAGACACATTACATTCTTTATGCCCAAATAAAATTTCCATTGAGGCAAAATTAAAGCTTTGTCAACTTTCGCCCCTTATTAACCAATGAAATAGAAAAGAGTGAAAGTTAGAGTATGTGTTAATGTAGGTGATAAACTCCCACAAGTCTACGAATCCATCTTTTTTACATTTGTATAGGAAATAGTTTATTCTGAATATGAAGTTAACATGCATCCGGATTGATTTAAAATGCATGCTGTTTTGCACTGGTATTCAGACAACATCTATATTCAATTAAATAATCATTATAGGCCCCTCCCTCAGTGCATTACACTAATGGCAAGAGCTCTACCACTTGCATGGGTGGCTGGATTTTATTCTAGGATGATGTGTGACATCTCAGGTCTGGATGTGATGCAAAAATTTTCTGTTCTCATAAATGAGAAATGAACAGACTAGAGTATCCTGGAAATGTCCTAGAGCCTGTGGGGGGGGGAAAGAAACAAAGAAATTCCTTGCTTCTATTGGCTTTGGAGACAAGCGTGCAGCACGTGTTTGTATTAAGTTTAATTGTAAAATGTGCCACTTTGTGGCTGAGTCTGTAGACAGCATCCTGTCTGTAGCTAATTCACCTGCTCTGCCATGTGTCCTCACCCACCGTATGTATAAATATTTGTCTAAATCCTTCCTATTTTATCATTCTGTTTTTGTGTATATTAGAAGGATTAGAGCCAATTTGCCAGTGCCTAGCAGATTTTTCCAGCTTTTCTTCTGTGTGCTACTAACACTAATCTCTCTGAATAGTCCCTCTTGTACTTAGCTGGTGCAAGATAAATTTCCCTGTACTAAATACAGCCTGGATACATTACCACGGAAAAGAAAAAGGTCAGCCATTCTCTCTCCAAGAGTCTCGTTGCATATACATGTAAGTATCTTCTAGACATGACTGTTTCTCTGGGAATTGCTTCACACTCTGATTTTTCTTTGTTTGTTTTATGTGCTGACAAGGTTATTGACTTGGAAGTTAGACTTAGATTCGAATTTCACCTTTTTCACTCCATAGTTCTGCCATCTTGAGCAAATTGCTTGATCTCTCCAGACCTGAGTTTGTTCATCCATGAAATGTGTGAAACCACAGGGCCGGTGGAGGAGCAAGCAGGAAACTCTCCTTAGGCTCCCTTATCACGGGTCACCTCCTCTAGTGACCTTTCTGGCCACCCCATGAACAAAGACCTCCTTTGCTCCACGCATGGAGGTCTTCGAGGAGGCCTGGAGTGGGCTCTCACTTTGTGAATCTGTCATTACCTCGACCAGAGCCTGACATCAGTCCTATATTTTGCTGGATGAATAAAATCAGGTCCACTGACTTAACGTGGACAATTTCGCGTTGGAAAATAACACAGAGCTCTCCATTTTTCACAGCTCAGGAAGAGAGTAAGGTGTTCTGTTTTCTTACTTGTTCCTCCCTCCCCAAAACCCTAACCAGGGCCAGGAATTTGGCCTAGTGGTAGAGTGCTTCCCTAGCATGCACAAAGTCCTGAGTTCAATTCCTTGGTACTACATACACAGGAAAAGCCAGAAGTGGTGCTGAGGCCCAAGTGGACTAGCCTTGAGAAAGCTCAAGGATAGTGCTCAGGCCCTGAGTTCAAGCCTCAGAACTGGCAGAACAAACAAACAGTCCCAAACCCTAACCAGCAGGTAAACAAAATGCAAAGACTAAACACATACAATAGAGTCAGAAAATGGAATCTAAGCAGCTAACATTCAGATTCAATAACAACACATCCTATCCTCTGTTAATATTTTGCAAGGAAAAAAAGAAGAATCAGCTCCACTGAACTGTTGAAATCCTCTCAGTGGAGTTACCTTCATTTTGCTTTTTTTTTTTTCTTTCTGGAAACCTACTTAGAACTGGAGAAAGAAAATTCAACTAGAGAGATTGTGAGAGAGTAGGCATTGGATAGCGTTAGTAATTCAGCTCTCTGCAGCAGTCATGTGTCTTGAGCAACCAAATTCTGGAAAGATGGATATTTGACTGTGCTTCTCCTAACTCCATCTGTTCCGACTGGCTGCAACTCAGCACACTGAATGTAACTTTAAATTGGCAAACATGGTTTGATGGCTAGAAATAGGGTTGTTATTCATGAAAAGGAATGATTCAACTCTGCCATAGCCCCTTTGTGAGTAGTTTCTTGAAGTAGAAGAATATTCTAGAAAATCTGTGGGATATCAAAGCTAGGTTAGAAACCAAACAACACTCAACCATTTCCATTTTCCATAGTCTCAAATAAGATACCTATTTACACATTCATACGGTATGTATATATAATATATACACATATAATATAAAATGATATCAATATAATACAAAATATATTACACATACAATACATTTATATAAGTTTTGTATAAATAGTATATATCATATAAGTATAGTTATATTTATACCTAAAATATGCAATATAGTTTCATATAATATAATATTTATGTATTGTATAATATTAAAATCGTAGATTATTTCATACATATTTTATAATATATAGTATATCACATAAATTATAATGTATATTACATACAATTTTACATAATATATAGTATACATTATAATACAATATATATTATATATCACATATTTAATATATAAGTACACACATAAAATATGTGTATATATTTATATGTATTTCTATGTAGATATTCATATACTATATTATACACTTATAAATTATATATTTAATATTTGTATATAAATATATATGCTTGACATATTTACATATGAGCATATATATTGTGTATATATATGTCTGCATATCAATATGATTTGTACTTTCACTCATAAATGTATATTTAATATATTTATATAAATACATTTATATGATATATTAATATAATTATGTTATATATTTAGATGCCAATTTATACATATTACACATCTAAGTTATATATAAGACAGATACACTTGCATATGAACTTGCATTTATAGGATATTTATTTATAATAGATTTATATCAGTAAATACTGTTATATATCATAATTACAAAAATATGCTATTCCCTTTAGGATCACATACTAGGATTACAATTGATTACAATTCTTTAGCTTCTGTTTTCAGATATTCATATTTTTTCCTTAGCCAAGCTTGCAAACACGAAAAACATAAAAATAAAAAACAAGCATGGATGATTCCTCTAGAGCTGAAGCAGAAGCACTGGTCTTTGGTAATCCTCAGGTCTTAACCTCACACGGCAGCTTCTAGGAAGCTGTGGGATCTGCACTTCCAGTCTCTCCAAGTTTCCCTCCGGGGGTCCTCAAGGGCTGGAGACCGGTGAGGGTGGAATGCCAGCCCATCCTTTTCTGCTCCACGGTTCTGAACCTCCTCGTGGCATGCAAGACTTCCTTTCCACGACTCCGTGGCTGGCTACATATGGGGGCTTCAGCAGTGGTTGCCAGTTTGGAAGTCAATCTCTTCTGAGGATATCCCAGTGGATGCAAGGACAAAACGTGAAACTCTGGCATTCAACTGTTTTGTCAAACATGTGGCTGCATGCAGTCCGTTGAATATTGCTTACTTGGCCAAGAATACCAAACACCAATGCAAAAGATCCCAGCCCATATCTGGCGGCAGAACACTAGCTCTGTCAGAAAAAGGACAGCCACCACAAAGGTACTCGCTAGCCATTGCTCAGATGCTGCTCGAGTTAGAATTTAAATTCCACTTTGAAATATTTATGTATTTGCGTGCATGTGTATAAATATAAGTATAATTATGTATATGAGTTTGTTATTAAGCGTGTATTGGCAGATGGGCAGTTATCAATATATGGCTTGATGAATTAAAAATAATGCCACATGTAATTGCCCTTCTGTAACAAATATTTTCTAAGTCGATCCAATTTTAATTGGTGGCGTTTCCTACAGTTGGCACAACTACTCACACAGGAAGAAAACAGCCCTCCGCTATCAGCACTAGGGGAAGAGTTTGGAACTTTGTGCAAAAGACTGAGATTTGGTGGCAATTTAGTCTTGAAATTCGTCTTGACTTAGAGGTCTGCAGCCTTTTACTCCCTAATCAAAAGCTGACCATTGGATGGTGATCTGGTAAGTTCCTTCATCACATGAGAAGCACTGGTAAACCTGTCAGATCTGAAAGTAATTTAGAATAAGATAATGTGGGCCGGGAGTTTGGCCTAGTGGTAGAGTGCTTGCCTAGCATGCACAAAGACCCGGGTTCAATTCCTTGGTACCACATACTTAGAAAAAGCCAGAAGTGGCTCAAGTGGTAGAGCTCTAGCCTTGAGAAAAATCCAAGGACAGTGCTGAGGCCCTGAGCTCAAGCCCAGGACTGGCAAAAAAAAAAAAAAATAAGATAATGTAGTCCTCACCTGGAGGACTAATTTTTTTTTCCTCTAGTCACTTCCTGAGTCTTTAAACCAGTACTGACAGAAAGCAAACTTCCAGGCTGGAAGAATGTAGTCCTGGGTTGGTGGTTCGCCTAAGAACAAAGTTTCTTTGAAGCATTGCACACAACTTCAACACAATCCTGTGATGGTTTCCCATTCAACTTTGTTGTGTGTGCCTCTAGTTCCTATTAAAAACAATGCAACTCCTTTCTATTCATGGAAGTTGAGTGTATTTTCCTGGTTATTTAAAAACTTCTCTTGTGTTTACATGGAGGAACTGGCACACATCTTCTTCTTTCTTTTTTTCTTCTTTCTTTTATCTTCTTCCTCTTCTTCCTCCTCCTCCTCTTCCTCCTCCTCTTCTTCTTCTTCCCCTTCCTCCTCCTCATCTTCTCCCTCCTCTTCCTCCTCTTCCCCTTCCTCCTCCTCATCTTCTCCATCTCTCCTGCTCCTTCTTCTTTCCTCTTGTAGTACTTGGGAGGAAACTCAGGGTAGCTAGTTTGCCAGGCAAGTATTCTACCACTTGAGCCACATCTCGAATCCTGCTTTTGCATCCCTGAGCAGCTATCACCTAGCCTGTGGAAGAAAAGATCTTCGTCATTTACCCCTGTAGTCCCAGAATCTAGCACTGGCTTTGTTCTTGGTGGCTGATCTGTGGCCACTTGTATTTGGGTGGCTATTCTCTGCAGCTTCTCAGATCCAGCTGAAATATCTGGGAGTCCAAGCTCAAAGATCCTGTAGTTATGACAGAACTTTCTCCTATCATCCCGAGGCAAAGAGAACTTGCTGATGAATCCTTTGGGATAATTTGTGGTATGGCCTCTGAGAAACAGCACCATTGGTAACATGGCTTTAAAGAAAATCAGAATTTCATGTGCATGGCTTTCATTTTGCATAAGCTGTCTGATACCAAGTGATAACTGAATTAACTTGAGACCAGCTATACATTAAAAAATATTTTTTAAGACATCTTTGGCTAAGAATGAGATTGATATCTAAAAATGATTTCAAGGATCTGGTGATATGTATAGATTTTAGGTTTATCTAAGATGGGTGCCAAGTGTGGAAAAGCACACATCTCCTCTGAAAGGGAAAAAAAAATCTTAAATGCTATGACATTAGCCACTCGCTTATAATTAAAGTATGTTGCCATTTTACCAGGCTTTCATTTACGGGAGAAAGTGCATATTCCATTTCCCTTGAACTTTAGCAACTTCCAACTATTTTTTTCTTTGTTCTTTTCTTTAAAGCTTTGCAACAAATGCACCCCCATATGCTTCTATTAGTTAATCTAGTATTAAACATATTGGCTCTGCAAAATGTTGGCACCCATTAATAAATGTTTTCATTTTTTTTCATTCTCTCTCTCTCTCCCCTCTCTCTTTTTTAACTTCAGTGTCTTCCTTTGACTACACAAGCAACAGCTGTCTAGTTGCTTGCACAAGACTGGATCTAATGCCTCTACTGAAATCTAGGTCAAAACACTTGGAATGCATGAATATCAAACAGAGTTTTCAAAACAGCAAATGAATGCATCTTTAACTGGTGACATTTTCCTGGAGCATATGGCTGCAAGCTCAGGGGACTGAATGCTTTTTTGATGAATCTGTTCCATCAAAAACTAAGGGAGGGCAGTGGGCTCTTGCCACCTTCTGTTTTGCCTTATGAAATGATAATGCAAACTCATAGATACAGATGATGGGACAAGGCTTTACCTCCACACTTACACAAATGGTGGGTTTTAACATTTTTTTTCTTCATACTCTTGGACAAACTGCTTTTGGACTTTCCTTGGATGTGGGTTTTTACCTAGCTGTCAAAGGTCACAGCAAGGGGGAGGAGAAATTTCCATCCTAGAGCAGAATGGACCAGTGGAATTGTCTAAACCAGGTAACTGTAAAGGAAATATTTGACATCAACAGGATTGTTAGTGACATGAGGGTATGGTACATATACAATTTCATTTTCCTTTCCTAGTAATAAAGCATAGAGATTTTAATAAACATAGATATTGTACACTTTGGGGGATTCAAACCTAGGTTCTTGTCAATTGTTAAGAAACTAATTTACAATTGAGATCTACCTCCAGCCCTTTGTTCATTATTTTCAAAAATACTTCATGATCTTTTAGATGACAATACAAGAAAAATCCTAAACCAGTCTGTCTTAAAAGATATTTTGTGAGGTTTGTCCTACTTTGTGACAAAGTAACAACAAATTCCCCTGTGTTTATATATTTACAAATAGATGTCAGAACACTTAAAAAAGCAAATCTAGAAATAAAATTGTTGGGTCAAAGTGTTCAATTCCTTTAGGTAGATAGTTCCCAGTAATGTTCAACACAGTGATTATTTGTAGACTAAAAAAATAGGACTGTAGTTGAACATCTTTTCATATGTTTAAAAATTACTTTTATGTAAAAATCTCTTCACATATCCTTTGTCCATACATGGAGTTAGGACAACTTAGTAACCATCTGGAAAAAGAAAATAAAATTGTATTTCTACTTATTTCCAACACCAAAATAAACTCCAGATGGACTAAAGATTTCTATGCTAAAAATAAAATACATTAAAGCACTATTAGAAAACATGAGCGGACATTTCTTGTAAGAAATCCAGAACTGAGGAAGATGTCTCTACACAAGATGGCACAAACCTATCATATGCCACTCACGGTGCATCAACTGATAACTCAATATGTATTGAAACAAATTGGAAAGATGACTGATGAACTCGGATAAATGACAGCGATGCCCCTTTAATGAGATGATGGCATTCCATGATGCAAGGCAGACATCCATGCAAGCTCAGAATCACTCATGAAGCTACAAAATCCTTCATTCCTTTAAATCCTCATCATGACAGGATTAAGAACACGAGAGAAGCCTAAGTGAATTGAGTTTGAGAGGGAGACAAGTCTTTCAAGGATTACAACAGACCTACCTCTGATGGGATCTCTGATGGGGTCTAGGTTTTCATGATCGTTTGCTGACTTTGGGTGGAAATGACACAGGGCCAGAGTATCCAGTTCTTCCAGGGGCATGTACGCTCTGGCCTGTGCTCCATTTCACACTTCAGTCCTTTCAAGTGTTCCTGTTTGCATTGACGTTACGTTAACCAATAGTACTGACTACAACTGTTTGATTTTGGTATTTCATTTCCCATTTCCTTCCTTCTCACCACACTGCTATTTATTTCACCCCCCTCACCCCCCGCCCCATACCACCACCATGGCTTGCTGTTCTCTACTTGCTTGTCTGGATCACCTGCATCGCTTTCAGATAAACTACAGAACTGCAGAAAGCCTCCTCGTGTGTCGTGTGTCTTCAGGTAGATAGGTGCTAAAGCTCCCGCTGCCAATGCACGGAGGTGAGAAAATCCCCACGACGCAGGAATTCACATGTCCATGTACCAGACGAGAGGCTGCTTCATCTCCCCAATGGTGTGGCAGCAATTTATAAACTGTAAAAGTGGAAAAGATGGCATCGCCACCACCTGTCTCAGGGGATCACCAAGAATTCTTAATTTTCCCTGCAATAAAATAATTGCGAAGAGGTAGCTCTCTACTGTCTGGAGTCGCATGTTTATGGAGAGTAATAATGATCGTGTTTTCTCTTCTGTGAGAAGTCTTTTATGTATTTGGTCCATTTTTTCTACCGGGTTATTTTTTTTTGTCTTCTTAATGGCTTTCAGGAATTCTTTACACTTACTTGATAATATTCATTTTAGGATTGAAGCTTTACCAGTGTACTCCTGTAGACTGAAACAAGTGTGTTTCTTAGCTTTGTTCTTGTCTCAGATGGCAGCTTCTTTTCCCAATAATCTCACACATATTTCTGTCAAGCATACATGTTGCACATGTTCACAGGTCTTGCTGATGTTCTATTTTATGTCATGGACCTGTTTGTCTTTCTTTAAGCCATTTTGCCTTATTAAATCTATAATATGTCTTTTCACCCTATGTAGAGTAATATATATATTGTATTATATATATTTATCTTTATGGTGGACAAATTGTTGTCCTTCTCTTAGACTTTTGAAAAACCTTGTTACATTCCTTGAGGAAACCTACTGGGAATTTGAGTGGGCGTTAACTACCAAGATTAATTTAAAGAGAATTGATCTTGGTGGGGTATTCTTTCTTTTTGTGAAGATGCATATAGCCTTTCTTTTTTCCCATTAATTTATCTTCATGACTCATGTTACAGAGTTTTACATTTTCTGTATAGTTCTTCGCTGTATGTTTGATTAGTTCTTTTTTAATAAAAAAAAGTCATTTGAGTTGGTATTAAAGATCTTAAATTATACTCCTAACTACTTGAAACAATATTTTGTGGCTCTTTTAAAAAAATAATAAACTATGTGGAAAGTAAAAGTTTAGGAGGCATAGTTTAAGTTCTAAGTTAAAATAGTTAAAAGTAGTTACAAAGGCAGTAATGATAGGTATTACTTTTCTCTAAACATAATTTAAATGTTTAGCACAAAGGAAAAAAAACTAGCTATTTTATTATGTTACTAAAGTTCCATGTGTCATGTCCACAATGTGGTAAATCTTCATGTATCCACACATACTCTGGTCTAGGTTGTGCTCCCAAAATGGAAGCACCTAGTGGAGAGAAAATAGAATAAATAGGAGATGGGCAATCACATCTAATCTGCACTGGTGCTGCTGCTTTATTTTCTGTGCTTATTTAATTTTATTTTTTAAATCAACATTGAGAAGGAAAAGTTGAAATATTAATTACCCGTTTACTGCCAATGTAGCGGAAAATGTAATTTATAGCCTACTTGCAGGGGGAAAAAAATTCTGTGTGCTTAATTTAAGAACGCAAATTATTCCAATAACATTTTGAATTTGATTATTCATTTAATTGAAATGTTGCTCTCTCCATCAGAATCATTGCTCCTGAGAGTTCCAATTTCAGCAATAGTTAACTAAGAGTTCTGTGTGGAAAGGACAGAGGGAGACATCCACAGAGAGAAACAAAGAGGGAAATGGCACCTGCCATAAATTGCACCTACCTGCACAATGAATGATCAGTTCCTGAACAATGCTTCCTTCTCTGCCCAGTTAGAGCTCCCCAGAGACAATAGGAAACTATAGACTGGGTGAGAAGAAGAGCTCAAAACAGCTGCCAAGCAAAGCCTGGCCTGAAGTAGCTGAGGGTTCCAGATTGAAATCCTTTGAGACTAAAATTCAGCACAAGAACAATGCAGGATTCTAGGGAGAAGAGACACTGCCTTGGGATTTGTGCCTTCTTCCTGCCTTAGTGATATTCCACGACCGGACCAGGGTTCAGACTGCCACCGTGCTTACTCACAGAGGGATAGATTTTCATTCTTGTCGGTACTTGGAATTGATAGGTGTGGGAACTTGAGTCATTCTACTGAGTGTATCGTGATAACTCATTGCCAAGTCGGTGATTCCTGTGATAGCTGGTGATGTTGGGTATTCATCTATTTATTATCAGTTCCATATATGCATTTGTAAAGCTGGGTAAAAAGCATCTGTCCAGTTTTCACCTGGGTTGTTCCATTTGCTTTAAAGTTGGAAAATTTTTTTTCAGCTCTTTGAAAGTACATTTTTTGTTTTTATTCATTTTTGTTAGTTGTGGGGCTGGAACTCAAGGTCTGGGCACGGTCCCCGAGCTTTGGTACTCAAGGTTAGTGCTCTGCCACTTTGACCCACAACTCCACTTCTGGTTTTTCCTGTGGTTCATTCGAATTGAGAGTCTCACGGACTTTCCTGCCAATGCTGGCTTTGAACTGCGATCCTCAGATTTCAGCCGAGTAGATAGGATTGACTACAGGCACAAGCCACCAGCAGTGAGCTGACACTGTATTTTTATGAAGTAGTTGCACTAAAGAGTTGTGATTCAATATGTCTGTTTTTATAAGTGTAATGCATCTGGCTCAATATCACTCTTCCAAGGCAGAGACGTCTAAGACACTGGATTCCAGTTTTTTTCTTAATAAATCTTTGAGGTATGCTCTTGGACATACATATGTTTTGACAATATGTTCATCTTATTTTCTATTTTCCTTTATGTTTTCTTAACCTCATTTGTCAATGAGCAAATGTTTTCATTATGAGGACATTATTGTTGTCATAGCTATTATTATTTTCTCTTATTGCTCTGTTCTGTTATGTCCTCATTGATTATTCCAATCTGGTTTGTTTAATCCATGAATCTGGCACATATTTCCTTTATGTTAGATCTTATTTCATTTCCTTTCATAATATTTCATGGCTTTCTGCATGCAAATCTTGCATAACATTTGTCAACGTGTTCTTATTTTCATTTACCACTGTTGCTGTAAGTGGAGAGAACTCAAAATTTTAGTTTTCAGATATAAAGAAATAGAATATAATTTAATATATTGTGCTGATACTGGGAACCAGGGCCTCACAATTTTACTTGGCCTTTTTGCTCAAGGTTGGCATTGAACCAAACCCCCACTTCTAACTTTTTGTTGATTAATTAGAGATAAGAATATTACAGACTTTTCTGCCCAGGCTGGCTTTGCACCATATCAGATCTTATTCTCCTGAGTAAGTGGGATTATAAGCATGAGTCATCAGCACCCAGCTTCATTTAATTTTAATTTTTGTTCATTTCTTGTTTTGTGTGTACATAGATTCTGTTCTACCACCTTACCAAATTTACTTGTATTTTAAATATAATTTTTAGACACGACTCATGATTATTTTCTTCAGTCATTGTAGTCATTGTAACTATTCTTGCCTGCTTTGCTCTGGACCCTAAGTTGAAAGAATTGATCTATTTCAGTGTTGATTATGATTTAACTTTAGTTTGCACACACTTGAATGAGGTTGCTCAAATGTTTCCGTGTTGCCTTTATATTTTATTCCCAGGGTCCTAATTATATTTGCATATTGGCTAATGACATTATTCATTCAAAATTCCTTTCTTTGCTGTCATCTTGCAATACTTCTTTTGGCACTGAAGGGTTAACAAGGCCTGATCAGAATGGAAGTGGTTGACATTTAGCAATCATGTATGAATTTGCCGTTAAGACATCCGTGTTAATGAGTTTGGGTGTCAGCCTTGGGTATTTTCCATTCTTCCTTTCTTCTGTCCAGTACTTCATTATGTAAGGGGATAAATTGGAAACCTTTTTCCTTTCTTCCATGTTCCAACCCCACTGAGATTTAGGCTTTCAAAAGAGATTCTCATTTGGATGCTAAAAGGCCTTGATGTTTCACCTGACAGTTGAAGCAGAGATGCAGGGCTTCATGTAAGAGACATTTCCACTCCAACCTTTATCTGGAAGGTGTCCTCAGCCCAACTCAGAGACCCCAGTTAAGATTTCCTGTGTCTAAAGCAGTTGGAGACAATGACCGATTATTTGTCTGCTGCCCAGGGTCTTGCGTTATTACATAAAACAAAAGTCCTTGGTGATGAGTAACTTTTTTTCCCCATAAATCAATTCTCAGTCATTCCCAAGTCAAAGGCAATGGCAAAAAGTAAATAATGCCAGTACGTGATGTTAGAAGCTCACACGTTTTCCCCCTTTTCATTTCCTTGAAATTCACAACTGAAAGCAGAAGGGAGGCGAACATGAGAGAATCATTGGAGGGAAATCTTCCTGACCGCCCTTCAAATTCAGATTCGACTCTCTGAGCTCTCAGCAATCCCTCTTCCCCTTAAGTCCTCATGACATTGATAAGACAACGCAAATGTCTACCTCACCACCCTGTCTGGAGAAGTCTGCTCAAGTCACTGTTTTATGACTAACTATTGTATTCCCCAATGCTGTCTCTCCCTCTTGGGTCTTGTAAAATTTATTTTCCCATGGTAAAGTCTCCACTGCCTGGATTGCTCTCTAGGAAGAAGACACAACCTGGGTCGGGAGTTTGGCCTAGTGGTAGAGTGCTTGCCTAGCATGCACGAAGACCTGGGTTCGATTCCTTGGTACCACATACATAGAAAAAAGCTAGAATTAGTGCTGAGGCTCAAGTGGTAGAGCTCTAGCCTTGAGAAAGTCCAAGGAAGAAGACACAATCCTTTCACTATGTCTTAGATGTGATCTCCCATATAGACTTTGTCTTCCAATCTTCTTAAACATTTTGCCTTGTGTTGCAATGCTACAGGGTTGTATGACAGGCTTGCCTATTTACTGAAAGCCAGGGCAGTCCGTGTCCTATCTTCATGGCTCAGTAGAACATTTTTCCCCTGCTGTACGTTTCATATATTTGTTGAATGGAAAGAAGGCAGAGATGTCCTGAAAGGCAGCCATCTGGATTGGTTCTATTTTCTTTTCTTTTTAAAGTTCATCCTATTTATGTAGTATTATCTAAGATCCTTTCTCCAGCAACACAAATAGTCGTGTGAGACTCTTAAAAAGTTCCAAAAAGAAAAAAAAAATGAAGTCCAGTTTTGTTTTTTTTTTTTGAAATTGGAAATTATACAGACTGAAAATGACTCTGTGTGTGTGTGTGTGTGTGTGTGTGTGTGTGTGTGTGTGAAATATAATTAAAGCAGGGAAAGAAGAAGATGGTGGCTGAAAAGTGGTGTCTCCTACACAAGAGATGCCATACAACATTCAGAGGGACTGTATGACTGATAAGACGCTGGATGTTGTCTTGGTTGAGTGCCCATTGTTCAAGTGGGACCTACTGTTTACAGGTTGAGTTGCTTTGAGATGTTTAATTCACTAGAGGGAGCGTATAGTGTAGGTAAGAGCAGAGCAGGGAAGATTGATTGCATTCATTCAAACCCCACAGCCTGAAAAATACTTCCTATTTATTTTATTCAGGAGCTTGTTGTAACATATCCTGGAGTTGCCCAGTCATTTTTTCCCCACTAGTGAAAAGTCTAATATCTTTTCCCATTTTTTATTCTTCTATGCAATTCACTTGATCCACACAGCGGTACCATTCAGCCGTTTGGTACTTTCTACCTTCATATCTGTTTTCATCAGCCATGTCCCTTTTTCCCAGAGAGAGGCTCATTTATACAGCCAGTCCCATAACTGTTCCCATAACTTGCCCATAGCACACAGTGAAGCAATGGATGTGCAAGTGTCTTTATTTTATCCTGACTTGTAATCTTGTAGATAAATGTCTAAGAGTGATATTACTAAATCACAGGATAGTTCTATGGTTTGGTGTTCTTATCAAAACCCAGCCCAGATGCCCAACAATGGATGAGTGAAAATGAAAATGTGGTATACCATATATGTCACTGAATTTTACTCAATCACCTTGTAGAATACTACTATGTCATTTGCATAGAGGAGTGTGGAACTGGAAAAATAATTATGCTAAGTAAAATAAGTCGGGATGAGAAAGACAAATGATCAGCGTTCTCTACTTGTGAGAGTTAGATCTATACGATGAACACATCTGAAAACATATAAAATGCAGATGTACACAAACAAACAGCAAGGTACATGCAGGTGAGAAGGCAAATCGCCTAAGTCCTTTGATATATGTTTTCAGCGGGAGTGGGATCAAGAGAAAGGGGGGGGGAGAGAAATGGAGAGAGGAATTGTGGGCAAATGAGTTTATAATACTCCATGTAGATAGATGAACATCAGAACCTGCTAACTTGAGGGGATGGTGGGGGGAGAGATGGGCGAGAAGGATGGAAGGGGCGACCTTGATGAAGATGCATTGCACTTGTAGACTGACATGAACCCATTTGTAGAATCACTTAAAGGTAACTTTTTAAACAGAGGGACATTTTTTTGTAAACGAGTCAACCCCATTGAGGTATGTACTTGTATCTTGTTTGAATGATACAACATTTTCTTCAACCACTACTTAAGCATTGACCAAACGAAAAAGAAAAGCTACTCACTTCCCATTTGGCTTGTGATAAGTCCTATATGCCTCTCTCACCATTTTACCAGTTTATTTTAAGTACAGTGCATCCATTTTTCCAAAATTGTGGTGACCTCATTCAGCTGTCTTTTTGCAGATTCTAAATGAGAGGAGTTGGCATAAATACACCAGAATTAGTTGTCATTCTCACAGTCTCACTAAAATAATGGACAGGAATTTAGATGCCAATCTAAATTTAGTGTCTCCACTCCGTTTTGTGATTGATTATATGTGTTGAAAGAGAATTTCTTTGTGTTACAACTCAAAATGCCTCTGTGTGTGTGTGTGTTTATGTGTGTGTGTGTGTGTGTGTGTTTACTGTGATGCCTGACTAAAGTCAGACATTTCTCACCATTTAATACAATGAAAACCACCCAACACTGCTCTCTCCTCAAGGTCCTCGGATGGCTTGTTGTTTGTTTAATTCTTTCTCCAAAGTATGTTTCAGAGGAAATTCAATATTAACACTGCTATCACTCTTGGAAAGACAATTTTGCCAAAAGGGTACAGATTAAAATCAGCAAAGGATAGCAGCATGGTAGAGAAACGGACGTGGTTCCCGAGATGATAACACGTGATGAGCCATGCTGAAACTCCAAGCGTTGGCTCACTTGAAAGGCTTCCTTGGGCCTTGATGCTCAGGGTTTTTCTTGGGGTCAGTTTATGCAGGGTCATGCTTGTATGTTTGACCTCAGCTCCTCACACTCCAAAGCCTCACCAGAACAACAACAGCAACAAAAAGGATGGTCCCAACACAGGTCATATTGTTAGGATAAATGTATCTGGTCAAACTGATACACCATTGCCCAAGGCCTCAGGCAAATAAATCACTCTTATCAGGCAGAAATTTTCCAAGGGCTCAGGGCTTATCTCCCATGAGCCACCAGCCAAGGGCCAGTCTAGTAGACAGACCTTTCTTGGGAATGTCAAGGATTTGGACTAGACAGGCCCTCCTCCTCCTTCTCCTGTGTTTTAACTCTTTTGTACCCACGAGATCTTAACTGAAATTTAGTTTTCTTTGGCCAGATATTTGGGATACATTGAGATAACTAACATTTGCTCTTAACATGTGGATATCCATTGGGGATAGCAAAGTATGCAAGTGTATGTATATGTTGCCCCTCAATTGATTGAAAAAAAAAATCCACCCTCTGATCTACTTTTAGGCAATGTTTCTCTAAATAACTCTTTACACTTATGCAACATGCCCTTTTCCAATCAAATGTAATAATAGTTGAAAGGGAAAAGGCAAAATAACTTGAATCAGAGGAATTACTGAAACCATAGACAGGATATATATATATATATAAGCATATAAATACATATATATAATATACATACATATATTCTCTTAATGGAATTTAGTATCTCCACTCCATTTTAATTGATAACTTAATTTTTAATTTTTCCACAGTTCTTTCTCTTCACCGCATAGTTAATTAAACTTCATGGATTTTTTTTTACTCATATTACCTAACCATGAAAATGATTGCTGATTGGAGGTTAATATCATATATTGTTTTTGAAATAACTACCAATAGTTAAAAAGGAAAAGGTTAGGGGTATACCAGAATGTCCTTAAAATGTCAGAAGTTCATATTGACTGACAAATGTAATACTCTAATACTTCTCTCATAAAAACTCACTGTATTTGACATTGTGCAAATACCTACTAGAATTGAATTGACCGTGTTTACTCTTAGTCCATGAAAATTCCAGTGTTAGCTCTTCCTCCTGTTCGTATTCTGTGGATCTGCAACTTACCACCAATGAGAGAGAGAGAGAGAGAGAGAGAGAGAGAGAGAGAGAGAGAGAGAGAGAGAGAGAGAGAGAGAGAGAGAGAGAGAGAGAGAGAACTGTTAGCAGGCAGTCATTTGAAAACCTGGTTTAAAAAAAGAGAAAAATACAGTCCCATTAATGCAATGTGGTGTGAAAAGACTCTCCCTGGCATTTTGTCTCACATAACCTCACACAGTGCACACGTAGATTTTTGCAGAAGACACAAAGGATAGTAAAATCAAGCTAATTTGTTCACAGGAAACTGTCTCAGGGTTCAAATATTATGAATCATTTCTTTCATTTTGAATTCTAATAAAATGTCTTTATTAAAACAAAAGCATGTTCCATTACTGGAGATATTTTTGTGATCTGATAGCAAACATGTTTTCTCTCATTTATTTAACATATGCATCACATATGCTTTTGACATAAATAATCAAAGCTTACCAAAATAAATGCTTTCTAACCGGGCATATTTAATAGGAGCGGTGCTGTGTTCGATGACTATGTTGTCAACAAGTAAGAAGCATATAATAATATTTTACACCAAAATATATCTTATGGTCTGTCATACATGTGCAGCTCATTCCAGTTTTTCTCTGAGTTTAAATTAAGTGAATAAACATTTTGGGCTTTGTTTGTTTTTCGGTAGGGGTTCATCCGGGGGCTTGCGCAAGCTCTCTGTCTCTCAGGTACCCCTCAGCTCTGGATTTCTTAAAATACACAATTCCCTGCCTCTCTGCACTTGCATGGCTTTGCTTTCAATTCCTGACCACATTCAGCGGACACTTAAGCAGTACCTGGCTAACACAGGACAGCGATCAATCAGAAAGACCACACCACCGTTTGGAAAGCATGACCCAGTATGGAACAAAACTTGAAGCATCCAAATGAAGACGACATCACGCGTAGGAAGGGAAGGGATTTGTTCTTCCTGCTGGACAGGCCAGGATAGGGAAGTTCAATCACAGATCTCAGATTGCTCTGGGTTCCCTGGGACTTTACGCTGCTCATCTCGTCCCTCAAATATTTGAAGAAGCTCCAAGATGAGCTCTTCTTTAAATTCAGGCTCCAACTGGCCAGAGGATTTAACCTCAAATTAAGTCCACTGTAGACCACAGGGACCCAAGGTGGCTCCTGCAAATGACACTCAACCAGGATCTTGGGATTCCATTAGATAATGGTGGTTGGAGGGAAAGCTAAGCCCCAACTTGCAGCTGTGTCTCCATTCTGCTGCTCTGTTTTGTTTTGTTTTTAAATTTTGTCATGCTATTTTTTTAACTGGTGCGTATATTTCAGGTAAAAAAATAAAACTATACTTTCCTTATCTTTAAGTAGTTGTACAAAGGGATCCCTGTGCCTAAAGCATCGGTAGACTTGATTGCCATCAGACTCATTTATAGAGGGGACCAAAATACAGTAATTCTGTGTAGGTGTGTGAGTGTGTGTGTATCTCATATATAAAAATACACATTTATATGTATGTATACATACAGATGTAAACACACATATACATAGATATATATCATGCATGTAACATATGTATTTATATATATTTACATATGATATATATCATGTTGAGCATTTCATCTTAGGGACAATCTTAATTATATGCCAAGTAATCAAAATAAATATGTATGTCTGTGTGTGTGTGTGTGTCTGTGTGTGTATGCAATGGCAAAGTATAAACACACAAAGCATTCCTTCAGACATTGGAAAACTTTGATCCGTACCCTTTTATTACTTAGACCATATGCATGCACTCACACAAACAAACAATTTTGAAAAATAGGAACGTCTGTCCTTTTCCCCCATCCATACAGACACAAGTTCACAGCCTATTGATTGTTGTGGCTAAAGGTGTGGGTACATTGGAATTAAGTTCTAACCTAAGAGTCATTTTGTTCATCGTCAATTCCTTCTATCCTTGCATTTGTGAGAATCCCCATTCCTGCCTCACCAAAGGCAACGAGGCTATGTAATTGCTCTCAAGCTTTAACCCTACGGGTGATTTATACACTGTCTTTGAGAGGAATCTACAAGCTTCTTGAATAACCAGCATGCTTTCCAGATATTTCTTGACACGTATTTTGAAAATTAATGTTTTCTGGAAATTTAAAATAACTTAGCTACCCTCCTTTGGTTCCCCTAAGCCCTGTAGAATAAGAATACATACTCTGAAGGCCTGAGTGTTCTTGGTAATCGACTAGTAGGTTTAGTGGAATGTAAGTTCTAGACTTGGGAGTTCTTCACAGGAGAATCTTGAGTACAGTTCTGCCCATTGTAGTCTGTCTTGAGCACTTCTTTCAGTGTGCCCTGCTCTATTAGCATGTAGAAAGATGCCTTGAGAATTGTTTCCTGTCTGTGCTTTGTATCTGTTTCAAGCTTTTGCCAGCTCTGCCAGGTTGTAGAAGTCTATAAAAGGGATAATACCTTCATGCATCCTTAATTTTATATATGCCTTCCCTTTTTTTTTTGGTACCTGTAGAAGCTGAAAGGTTTTCATAATCACCTCCTACTCTGGCACTCGGCAGAGAAACTTGGTGACATGTTGAGTGAAATGCTACACGGTGTTAATAACGGTTTTGAAAGAAATCAGGGAAGTTAATCATCTGTGGACACAGGGTTAAGAAGCAATGTAACAGACTATTAAGCTTAATATAGAGATGTGATATAAGCATATGCAGACAGCCATTAGCATAAATTTGCGTTACACAAGAGCAGTACAGCATGGTAGCTGGTGGATTAATAATATATGTGAGGGCAAGGAGGAAGACCAGTCAAAGGAGATGGGTCAGAGACTCCATATACAGGTCCTGGATTAGGTTGATAAAAATCGCTGCAAATTATAATCACATTATTTTTGAATCGTGTTACTTGCCCGAGACTTTATTATCAGGACACGTCAAGTGAATGGACCCGTAGACCTAAGTGCACCCCCATATTTTGCACAGACTGCCACGTCTGATAGCTGGAACACGGTTTGTTTGCTGTTACAATGATGAGTCAGGGAGGTATCACCCTTAGCTTTTTGTGGAAGTTTACCTGGCTAAATAATCTCAGGGATAGTTGAATCTCAAACACCCTATCCCTTGGTACAATATAAAATTTGTAGATAAAATTATCATATGATAGAATTATCACCATGATATAAAATTATGCAAAACCAGGAAGAAAACTTATTCCCGATGTATACTATTTTATGAATAAATTTTTCTGCACCTCTTTGCTTCTGTGCAAAGAAGCAAGTTCTTTCCTCTCGGTCTCAATCAAATCACACGGAGGAGATTTTCTAACTTATTTGTAGGAGCTTCTTTTGATTTCTGGCAGATGTTTTGATTTTTCTAGTTTTCATGTCATAATGGATAATCTCGCCCTTTAGAGTAGTTTTCGTAGATCTGGAAAATAAGGGAAAAATACAGTTTCACAGAGAGAAGTTTTCATCCATAATCACGGGGGGGGGGGGAGGAATTGCTGTTTATTTGAGCCTCAGTCTGTTTTAATTCATGCTCCATTCTTTCACGTTGCTTCTCATTGCTTAGGGATGAGCATCTTCGGATGAATTCAGTTTTAGTTGAAACTTTCTGTGACTCATGATCATAAGAATGCAATGATCTTTTAAAAAAGATTTTTAATAGAACAATAGAAAAATTTCGATTGGCCTCATTTTTCCAGAAGATAACAAAAACTACCAGAACATCAGTCAACTTGTTATCGGTGAATGTTAACTTAGAAATAAAATGTTAACAGTGTTGAAGGATATAAGAAATATAAATATAGTGTTGCCTACATTAAAAAAAAAGGTAGCAAGGATCCAGTGGATAGAAGTGGGTTTTTGAGGAAGCTGGGGATGGTGGTTCACGCCTGTAATTCTAGCCGCTTAGGAGATTCAGATCTGAGGATCAAGGTTCAAAGCCAGCCCAGGCACAGCAGTCCATGAGACTCTTATCTCTAATTAACCACTACAAAACCAGAAATGGTGCTGTGGCTCAAGGGGTAGGGTGGTAGCCCTGCGCTGAGGAGCTGAAGTTCCATGACCCACAAAACAAAAAGTGGATTTTTGAAGCTTTTAAATATGACTTGCATTTTTGCACACCCAACCAAAGTTCACCATTCTCTGTGGCCAGCCTTGTAATGCTGCATAAAATGTTGTTGCCAGGAATATGTTAACATTTTTCAGGGAGTCAGGGATTAAGATTTTGTGAAAGGAAAGAAAAACGTTCAACAATTCCTAACCCTGGCCCTTAATAACGCACTGTCTATGGAAGTGGTTGGATAAAATCTAAATAAGTTGTTTTTGTAGGGAATAAAAACATGCTGCAATTCCCAAAGAGCTCTGCACCTAATCAGCGCCTGTCCTCTTGTCCTCACTTTCCCATTATTTGTTAGAATTGAAGTTATTGAGAAGTAAAAGAATCCTCCAGGAGCTCTTGGTTTATACCTAAAGCCATTGCTACTCAAGAGGCTGACATCTGAGGATCACAGTTCAAAGCTGGCCTGAGCAGGAAAGTCTGTGAGACTCTTATCGCCAGTGAACCCCTCAAAAATTGGAAGTGGTGCTGTGGTTCCAGGTGATAGAGTGCTAGCCTTGAGCAAAAAAAAAAAAAAAGAAAAAGAAAAAGAATCTCAGAGACAGCACCCAGGCCCTGAGTTCAAACCCCACAATCAACAAAAAATGAAACAAGAGCTCCAAAGTTCCCATTTGCGGGGCTGTTGGGAAGTATGTGCCTTGCTGTAATTGAATCAAATCCTGCCTTGGTCCTCTGTGGCCAGGCCTCAGTGGGTTAAGTTGGATCACTACCATGTTCCCTGACCCCAGAATGCTTCATCAAATGTACTCATTACTGATTGAGCCAGAGAATGAATCCTTGTGAGTTCCAGCTGAAGCGCTGATGGGATTGGGTATAAGCCTGAACGTGGTCGAGGTATTTAAATTTTGATTTTTGTAATGGGCTCTGACATGTTTCATTTCCTCCGAGGGAACACTCGAGACCTCTGAAAGTAAATGTTGCTAAAAAGTCATCAAGGCAGAATATTAAAATGCCATCAAAGGAAAATTTCACTAATGCAATCCAGCTCCAGCTCCAGGTAGTGGAGCGCAAAGGGGAAAGTCAAAGGTCTCGGTTCTTTTAGCGAAACATGATTTGTTCCTCTTCACTGGCTGTTTCTCCAAATAAATTATTTAAAGTCTTATTTCTTCTCTCTCCTGGGCCTCTTAAAGTTCAACTGTATGGGTAGAAGTAGCAGAGGAGGAAGAAAGGGGAGGCGTGGATATTCAGCAAAGAGTGACATGGGGACGTGATACCTTTGCAGCTGAAATCCCTCCTTCTATAAGAACTTTCCAGGTGCACGGTCAGGAGAGAGGGCAAGGGGCCCCAATTCCCATCCTAGGGTGGAAACTGTCCTAAGGAGACACCCTTACATGTCCTCTTTAGGGACCGTGAAGACTGTCACAGAAGAAGCAGGCAGTGTTATGCAGAGAAAGTTAGGCTCTCAAGCCTAACTCAACAGTCCGTTGAGAACTCAGATGCTCTATGCACACATTTTGGGCATTATTTCAGTAGCTGGAGCACTGGGTAAAATTTACACTCATGGGTTTTGGGGAGAGAGAGGATCTGTCTTTCTCTCTTCCACACCAAAAGGCATGTACCAAGAGTTCTCTAGTGTTATAGGATGGAATTTTTGTTGCTGTTGGTTGAAGGACTTGAACTCTTGGCCTGGGCAGTCCCTGAGCTCTTTGGCTCAAGGCTAGTACTCTACAACGTTGAGTCACAGTGCCACTTGCATCTACTGGAATATTTTTTTTTTGCCAGTCCTGGGCTTGAGCTCAGGGCCTGAGCACTGTCCTTGGGCTTTCTCAAGGCTAGAGCTCTACCACTTGAGCCTCAGCACCACTTCCGGCTTTTTCCTATGGATGTGGTACCGAGGAATTGAACCCGGGTCTTCGTGCATGCTAGGCAAGCACTCTACCACTAGGCCAAACTCCCGGCCCCACGCTGGAATATTTTTTAAATCAATATTTAAATAGTTTAAATCAATATCATGTTACACAATTAAATGTGTTTCATTTATGTTTTATTTTCTGCTGTGTATTGGCATTATGAAATAACTTTTTATGTGAGATATTTTCTAAAATGGAGTAAGGTAAACTTCCCCATGCTTTACTGCTGACAGTGATTTTCTTTCCAGATTTAAGCAATAATAATCTTAATTGTCTTTTGAGTAACATTCATACCGAACTCATAATTTCCTCATTCTTGTTTTTGCAAAGGAAAGGATTGTGCCAACCAACACATAGTTTTATATGAATTAAATTTTATATGACAATTTCTCTGTCTAGCAACAAATGAGTCCCATTATTGGGGAAAATTAATGATGACACCCTTGGAAATAAAACTTCAATCAGTTCTGGGCTAATAAAACTGTATAATTCTTAAGCTGTTCAGAACAATAACCCAGGTCTTATATTACCTGTTTTGTGCCTAGGACAGAAGTAATGGAACATCTGTATAAAGTTCTATATCTTCAGATTAGGAAGATGTTTTTCTTCAAGAAAATTACTCATTCTTTCTTGGGTTGAGAAATTCAACCCAAGGCCTATTAACTTGCTAGGCCAAATGCTTTTTCCTATGAGCCAGGCTCCCAGTCCTTTTGCTTGTATTTAGTTTGTTTTTGAGATGAGGTCTCCTTCATTGGACTCAGGTTGACCTGGAATGGGTCAGCTGCCTCCAGAGACACGCACTCAAGAAGTAAATAAAACTGGGCCTATAGGTATGTACTAAGCCTTGCCTCTTTTCTGTATTATGCCCTTCTGTCTCCCTACCGTATAGATCAAAGTACCAAACGGAAATTTGCTTCTTAGGGTCTCAATTTGCTCTCTAATCTCCTCTGAGTGTGTTTTCCCACTCGCTCACAGCATTCGTACCCTTCTTCCTAAGGTGAAGCCAAAGCCCTTTGTGTATATCACTGGAGACTTTACCCGTGGCCGGCGTGTGTTTACTCTATCTAAATCTGCCTGCCTGCTTCTTGACACCCACAAGCCTGCTGCTGGCACATGGCCATGAGATATGAAGAATCTTTCAAAGCCAAGAGATCCCTGAACCCACATCCCAGAGAGAGAGAGAGAGAGAGAGAGAGCGCAGAAGGTCTCAATTCACCCGTTCAAGTCGTTTGTACCAGCTCTTACAGCAGTGGTCTCCAGGGTCCTTTAGTTACTTATTAAAATTTCATCTGTCTCTCTTCCTCATCCCTCTTTTGATATTTTCCTTTCTAGTCCCATTTACTCTCAAAGGAATGAGGAAAATGGTCATCCCTCCCTACTCCAGCCCCTGCTCCCCAACGCTAACACTTTTAAACCCCTTTCAATGTTTGTACTAGCAACAAAGGTCATGTTTACTTGTATAGACGTCTTACCTTATGTCTCCCACAGGGCTTTATTGAGCACCTACTAAGTACCCACAGGTGGTGCTGGTGCAAATGAATTGATGATGGCAGAGTGGTCCCCTTTATCCCTGCCTGTGACATTTACCCTTTATCCCTCTGCAGGAATCTGGGAGCATAGCTGACCTGGCATAGCTGGACCATCTGAGGATAGAGACAGGAAGGATGGAGATAGAGCTGTGCCAGCCGGCTGTCCTCAGACTGAGGGGGAACTTGAGGGGAAGCAAATGTAATCACAGAGTCTGTTGGAGAAAAGATTAGGCCGAGAACATTCATTTGAAGTGGCAATATGCCTTGCAGGTTTGTCGCCACTGAGCTGTTTCACGTTACTAAAACACTCATTGCAGAATTATTACGCAAAACTAAGTCTGGCTTTAAAAGATTATGGAATAAAGAAAACAAATGCAACTTGCTACCCTATTTCTATATTTAGAAATGATAGTCTTTTATATTCATTATTATCATTTTGGTGCTGGTCCTTTTGCTTGAACTCAGGACCTGGGTATGGTCTCTGAGCTTCTTCTTGCTCAAAGCTAGCACTCTGCCACTCAACCCACAGCTCTACTCTTGGCATTTGTGTTTTGGTTAGGTTAATGGGGATAAGAGACTCATAGATGTTTATGTCCCAGCTAGCATTGAACAGTGATCCTCAGATCTCAGCCTTCTGAATAGCTAGAGTTACAGGTGTGAGCCTCTGGGGCCTAGCTTATTTTTCTTATTTTAGTACATATAGAAACTGTCAAATAGGGTTTGGTTATGATCTACAAATGGTATGGCATTCTGGATCATTTGAAAGCTGCCTGACATCCAATAAGTAGATGTTTATACAAATGTCAAAATCATATCCATTCTGCTGGCTCTCTAGTTGTGATCCTGAACGTTATAGTCAAGTACCTTGCGAAAGATTTTGTGTTTGTACCTAAATGCTCATATAAGATTCACCAGCGCCTTTGGGAAAGAAGATAATCAAAATGGAATGTGGGCCAGATCACAGTTCTAAGACAGCCTGGGGAAAGATAGTTTGATCTGTTTTCGACCAATACCTGGGCACAGTGGTAGCTGCCTGCCATTCTGCCATTTCAGCTATGCAAAAGGGGGAGGTAAGAAAGTTCCAGATCAGCCAAGCAGTGGTGGCTCACGCCTGTCATCCTAGCTATTCAGGAAGCTGAGATTTGAGGATCATGGCACAAAGCCAACCTGGAGCAGGAACGTTTATGAGATGCTTATTTCCAATGTATAGAAAAAGCCAGAAGTGGGACTATGGCACACGTGGTAGGGCACCAGCCTTCAGTGGAAAAAGCTAAGCAAAAGAGCCAGGTTTATGAGTTCAAGCTCTAGTAATGGCATGCACAGAATAAAACTTTGGGCCTGGGCAAAAAAATAAAAATTTAGAGAGGATCTGGGCACGATGGGACATTCCAGACACAGTGGGAAACATACATACAAGAATTTCTATCGGGGTTTGCCTGTAGAAGAAGATAGGCCCTATGTCAAAAATAACTAGAGTGCAAAGGCTCAAATGGTAAAGCACCTACATAGTCTAAACCTTGAGTCCAAGTCCCAGTATCACCCCCTAAAAGAATATTGCATTATCATGGCGTTATACTAACTTGATTATATTAAATTAAATAGAAATGATTTCACCTCTTGAGGGCTCCTCTGTGGATGTTATCACTCATTCTCTTAGTATAGTTTTAAAGAGCAAGAATATAAACTTCCTTGGGAACCAATCAAAATGATGAGGTAAATACTAGCACCAGTGGTTTTCGGGAGGAGAAAATGCCAAGCGTTGACCACTGGTTATGGGTTGAGTGAGGCAGGGGATGGGAGCTTGCAGACTTGCAGGTTTGGGGGATTTTAAAGGCACTCTTGACTCTCACTGGAGGAAGTCCTCTACTTACAGATGTGTTCCGTATTAATCCTCAGATTTTATTTTATACCCGAATTTATAATTGAGAGTGAGACTCTCGCGAGACGTCCTGGCATCTCCATCTGCTGTCTCATAAATAAGAGGAATTCTCAGCTGTTGTTGACAGCCACTGTCAAAGAGAAAATCCTTGCAGGGTTGCAAAATTGTTCCTCAAGTAATTTCACAATATTTTCTGATCACAGGGAGGAAACAAAGGGGAGGTGGTGGTGGAGGGAATGCATGCAGGGAGCTTGTGGCTCCTGTCTGTAGTCCTAGCGACTCAGGAGGCTGAGATTCAGAAGATTATAATTTGATGCCAGCCCAGGAAGACAAATCTGCATAATTCCATCTCCAAAAAAGAAATGGTACAGCAAAAAGCTGGGATGGATGCATGGCTCAAATGGTAGAACACCAGACATAAGCTAGAAAATCCAGCAAAACTTGTAGGCCATGAGTTCGAACTCTGGTAATAACAACAACAAAAATAGGAGAGAATATATGAATGTCCGTAGAAAATTCCAGTAGTCTGTATCTTAAATTCAGAATAAGCGACCAGCAAAATGTGCTTTTGTTAGTTCGCAGCTTACCCTTACCTGGATACCAGCCCCACAGAGGTAGGGGTTTGGAAGGCAGATGAGTGTCAGTCTTTCTTGGTCAACATCATATGGAAGGAAATTTTGTGGTAGACAGAGGGAGAGGGAGAGGAAGAGAGAGAGATGGAGTAAGGGAGGGGGGGGAGAGAAAGCCATCTTGTTCCCAGAGATGGTTTTTTGTGATGGCACCACTGGTTTGGGGTCCACAAGAAAGAATCCTATTGAGATACATTGTAACTGGTGAGAAATCTGGTAAAATCATCAGCATCGTATTTTCCACATTTTCTAGTTTCATATTCTGAATAAGGCATGCAGAGAGAGAGAGAGAGACAGAGACAGAGAGACAGAGAGGCAAGGATTTCATGATAGCTCAATAGTGGTGTGATTAGATAACCATCACTTTATTGTATCCTCCACATTTGATTATTTCTGAGCTGTGTACAAAATTATAAATACACGTGTCTGTGTAGATGTTTTCATAGTGAAATGAAATTAAGCTTGCCTAGGCATATTCTTTATATATCGTATCACATGTCGGTGTGTGCACATAAAATATAGATATACTGTATTTGAGATCTTAAATGCGATATTCCTAAGTAGGAACACATTCCTTCAGGGTGGTTTGTTATATTTTAGTTGTGATCTTCACTCAAATTTGGCTTCTGAGATCAACAGAGTCAGCAGAGGAACAGAGGCATCATGATTGGAGTTGAAATGCAGAAATATCCTTAGTTCATTATACCCCACATATGAGAACACGTGCGTGTGTGTGTGTGTGTGTGTGTGTGTGTGTGTGTGTGTGTGTCTACTGGTCTGGGGCTTGAACTCTGGACCTGATCATAAAACCTGAGCACCTCTTTTCACATAAGGTAAGCGCTCTCCTACTTGAGCAACAGCTCCACTTCCCGTGTTTTCGTAATGCATTGGAGATAAGGATCTCATCAACTTTCCTGCCCTGGCGGATATCGATTGGTGAGCCTCAGATCTGAGGCTCCTGAGTAGCTAGGTATATGAATGTGAGCCAGATTGGCATAAACTGTGATGACAGAACATCTTAATTTTTACCAGGACTGAAACCGCTGACAAACAGATAGCTTTCAAATTCCAAAGCTTTCTTTGGAAACACCCTGGTAAAACCCTTAAATTCCTTAGAAAAGATCCCCTGGAATCACTTTCAGCTTTAATGGGAGGAATCTCAGCTTATCACCAGAAGTTTAAGGAAGAGCCTTTTCCTCTTCCTCCCTCCCTCCCTCCCTCCCTTCCTCCCTTCCATTCTTCCTTCCTTCCTTCCCCCATCTGGGCCCCTATAACAGGGCATTCTAAGATGGAATATTTCATCAAAAAGATAAAGAAACAATTGTAGCTGAATTTCCTTTCCTTTCTTTCTTTTATTTATTTATTTTTTAAAAATCAGAACTCTAATGGTATATCTGTGGAAAAGTTATAAATGAGCTATAGTCCATTAGGCAAGATCGCATTTTTTTTCCTTCACAATTTTATCTTTGTTTAATTGAATATTTAATTAGTACAAGTAGGCAGCTAATTTTTGAATGTGTTCAGTACATTTAGCAGGGCGTGGGGAGGGGCTGAGAGCAGGCAGGCCGGGAGTGGGGCTGTGTTTGTGCTGGCACCTCTGCGGGCGTGGACAGCCACTTTGGCCTCTGTGTCCTCCTCCTCTGTGTGTCTGAGAGAAGCACG
This sequence comes from Megascapheus bottae, assembly GCF_031878675.1. Lineage (NCBI taxonomy): Eukaryota > Metazoa > Chordata > Mammalia > Rodentia > Geomyidae > Megascapheus > Megascapheus bottae. The sequence goes on along the minus strand of NC_143538.1, from coordinate 10,438,446 downwards.
GGGGTCATTTGGCATTAGCAAAGGAGTAAGTTAGCATTTACACTGGACTGGATCCGGACCAGGCTGTGTATATTGGAACCTGCAGACAGAGGCTGCTTTTACGTTGATGAATGGCTTTTTTCAAGCGCTCTGCTCCCTAGTTATGAGAAGGGTGACCCGGTCAGGAGACGACTTTATGAAGCTATAAAAAATGTATGTCACTTCGGACTCTCTAATGTCAAGGGGAAGGGGAAGAAAAAAAAAACCTGTGCAAAAATGGCAGGGTAATAAGACTGTTTTCAATGCTTGAAATAGCTTTCTGTCCACAGTCATATGGATTCTTGAAAATGGGGAGTAAGGAGAGGATTCATCTTGTATTGTTGTTGGGCAGATGAGGGGAAAATACATTTTGTGGGGTTCCGGGGGCTTTGTTTGGTTTTTGCTTTTCCTCCCAGAAGGATGGTAGCGGTCACAGTGGCAGGTGGGGAAAGGGAAAGTATCTTTAATTTATTTTATTTTTAATAAGCAATTGATTCCAGGTACTTGGGATTTCTCAAGTATTCAGAAGAGCCAGGAAGGGAGCTGTGGTCAGGAAGCCAGCGTGATTTAAAAGGCATCTTTTCATCTCAGGTGTTATAAAGGAAAGAAGAGGAAGCCTTGCCAGGTGTACTGGCCCCGGTGCTTTCTGTAGAATACCCTGGAGTTTACAGATAGTGACATGGAGATTGGAACAAAGGCAACTCCTCTGTACACCCATAATTTAGCATTCATTGAGTTTTCGCTTTTCTCTCATCAATATGCATATCTCACCACATCCGGGCCTTTCTCTTTTGATATGTCACACATTTCATAACTCATGTTTAAATGTTAATTTACACAAAGGGAGGAGACCCAGACGACCAAGGTCAGGGTTTTTTTTTTAATTAATTAATTTACTTATTTATTGCCTTTATGAAGGTTTCAATTAGTCACAGGTGAACTGTGGAAAGGTCTGGATACAAACCACGCTTTGCCATGGTTGAGTTGTAAAAGAGTCAAGAGGGCAGTGCCTTTCAACCCAGAGCGACCTTTGCCGTTTCTGCTCAGAGCCTTGTAAACCAGTGCCACGCAGGCATCTGGGAGAGGCAGGGTCATTAGATGAGATACTCTGCACTCAGCATTCTGATCCTCCTCAATCTCAGAGTGTTCTGAGGGCTGGGCAGGAATGAGTTCCACACCCAAAGAAAACGAGTCCCCTGTGTCCCTCTGTGAAGACCTCTGTAGGCCTCGGGTATCATCTAGAAAGACAGATGGGGGCATTGGCAGTGCTGAGACTGAGCACCAAGCAAGAACACAAAAACACCTATGCCACCAAGTGAGCCTCATTCCACGATGGCTCCAGTCTGGGTTGATTGTCCTCTCGCCCTGATTTGCCTGCAGTGTCCCAGCTGTGTCCTTTCGCAGTTGGGGGTCAGTCTTCCTCGGTGTGTTCTCAGCCCCCAATATCACCGACCAGGTGGATCATCGACCAGGGTGGGGTGGGGGTTGAATGAAGCAGAGGGCAAATGGCCTAAGCAGAAGCAAAAGAGGATAAGGAATGAGTGTGGTGACACACGGCTGGAGCCCCAGCTTTTGGGAAATGCAGAGATTTGGAGGATTATAAACTGAGGCCAGCTCTGGTGAAAATGTTAGCTTGACAGGCTTGCTGTTGGGAGCTGGTGGAGAGGCCTGGGAGGAGATTGAAATGGGAAGCCAGCAGTGAGTAAAAACAACAGGTCCAATCTGTGTTTTTATCATCCATCTTTGCGTGTGTGTGTGCATATGTGTGTGTGTGTGCGTGTGTGCGTGTGCGTGTGTGTGTGCGTGTGTGCGTGTGTGTGTGTGTGTATACAGTACAGATTGCATATTTCTATAACAACAAAAAGACAGATAACTAAGAAGCTTTTGAGTGGAAAGGAAAACATGTTAAACTGATGGGGGCTTGAACTCAGGGCCTGAGCACTGTCCTTGGAGTCACAGCACCACTTCCGGCTCTTTCTATGTATGTGGTACTGAGGAATTGAACCCGGGTCTTTGTGCACGCTAGGCAAGCACTCTACCACTAGGCCAAACTCCCAGCCTAAACTGAGATGTTATGTGACTAGAAGGCCTGAATTTATGAGCACCCCAGAGACAGATATTAGAGTAAGGTTTTAGTTCTGGGGTATTTTACTTCCCTCTCTGTCTCTCTTTCTCTCTAAATAATTGAGCTCAAATGCATGAAAAGGTATTTTTCTCAGGAAAAATTCCACAGCATTGAAGAATTTATTAACAATTTACATAATTGCTTAAGTAATCTGCATAATTGACAGAAAGTTTAATTTGACCCTAGTTCAACTGTAACACTTATGGTTTTAAATGGAAATTGGTATAATTCATTTATGAGAGTAATTAAGCCATGGTGTCTTACAAATACAATGTAAGCTGCCTGAGGCTTCCCAGGCCAGAACATGCGATTAGAATGTTTTATTTAAATACGTCAAATCTGTTCATCTCCACAGTCCACCCATGTTAGACTAGAGCAAATGGCTTATTTGACCTTGAACAGCTCAGAAGAGGGCATTTGGGGCATACAATTCTGTCTTGCCAGAGGAATCTCGAGTCCAAAGTAAGGCGACACTTTATACTTGATTCCACAAAGTACCTTACCATCTCAGATACTTATTTTTCTGATGAAGTCTTGGTCTAACATTGAGATCCTCTGACCTATTCCTTGATGAACTGAGATGCCCAGCGTATGCCCTTACTCCCAGCTCAATGCCAATTATTAAACACCGACTTTGTAAATAGCAACAGGAAAAAATATGGAAGTCTTATCACACTAAATTTCCAGGCCAGGGCACTTATAATCATATTAAAAGATCCGGATGCCATGGAATTGTGCCTCAAATTCTAGCTACCTGGGGCAACTGAGATTGTTGAGACTGTGGTTTGAGGCCAGTGCAATATATATATATATATTTATTTATTTATATTTATATATTTTTTAAATATTTTAAGTTCATGAGACCCTTTTGCAAAGAAGCTCTAGAGACAGTGTCACAAACTTGGGATTCTCACTAGAAGGAAGTCTGCAGTGGGTGGATGGTGAAATCTGTCTCAGAAATTACTAGAAGACAGTGCAGTTGAATACATGGCTCTGTGGTTATCTCACCTGCCTCGACTGGAGTTCAAACTCCAGGACCACCAAGAATAAATAAATAATCAGGGAATAAAGAAGGAACAGAATCTATCCATCCACCCTGAAATTGTGCATATTTAAATGCATAGTAAATTCAGCTAATGTAAAGGGTAGTTACCCCACATAGCAAAGCAATAATTTTCTCTGAAAAGAGCTGCTGGAAGGGTAGAGATTAATTTTGAAAGACATGCAATAGTTCGTGGCTTGGAGCATGGAAGATCTGATCACTTTGCTTTGTTACAGGGAACTGTGTACATTTTAGGGAACCCCCCCCCCGCAATATGCATCTGTCAGCCCCTTGAAGTGTGATTGGGCACACAAAACCTCTCATGGGCGCATTCAACATAAATTCTTTTCTCACACATGCCTATGAGAATTCCCAAGCTGGGTGATCCCAGACCCCACCTCTCTCCCTTCCTTTTCCTCTTTAGAATTTTATATGCCTTTTCCTTCCAGATGCTTCTGTCTTCTGGCTGGCTTTCTTTATCCTTCAGTTCTTCCCTATTGGAATTATTTTGTTTACTCTTATGTGTTATAACTGGAATATTATCAACTTTGGGCCAGCTTCATCCTCATTTACCATCTCTGTTGCCCCTTCCCCCAACCCCGCACCCCAGAACACACTTCTTAACTGAGCCTGTTTGACTTTCCTATATTTTATTTATTTTTTTTATAAGTATGTGTGTGCTGGCACTGGGACTTGAACTCAGAGCCACCTCATCTGCCTCAGCTTTCTTGTTCACAGTTGGCACTCTACCACTGGAGCCATATCTCCAGCTTGGCAGTTTGCTGGTTAATGACAGATGAACTATCTTGGGCTTTTCTTCCTGGTTCTCTAGGACTCAGATTCCTGAGTAGCTAGGATTCCAGTCATGAGCCACTAGTACCTCAACTACCTTACATTTTTAACTTGCCAAGTTTATCGGATCACTCACTGAGGTGCGAAAAGGAGTGAATTTCTGTGAGTTCGGGGATCACTATGTATCACAACAAAACCAGCCCAGGAATCCAGGAATGTGGTCCTGGTATCTCTTCTTCTCTTCTTCCCTCCTTCCTTTCTTGATTCTCCTCCCCCCCTCTCTCATTTTCTCTGAATACAGGTTAAATTGCATTGGTGGTTGAGAAGAGTAACGTGTAGTCAAAGCCAAACCAGAAACAAGCCCACGTAGCAGCCCTTTATGTTACAACAGCATTTGGGCACGAAAGAGGAATGCGTGATGAAATGGTGTTTATCATCGAAAGCTCGTGCTAGAGAAGATGTGAGCATGTAATTAATTATTGATCATTTGGCAAGAGGGGAAGTGAGATTAGAAAAGTCACATTGGACCCAGCGGTGGCAGACCATCCTCGCAGACACACAGCTCACGCTGTCCAGTGAATAACGCAGGTAGGCTGTGCGAGACAACAGAGAAGGGAGAATCAGTCCTTTCCCTGCGTGGAGATTTCAGAGTTGCAGGGTCCTGTGGGAGGCATTCTTCCCATCGTTGGTCTGAGGAGACTCTCTTCACTGTCCCCAAGAGAGAGGGCTTCACGGATGCCAAGAACTGACTTGCCAGGGGGAGAAATAGCCTACCTGAGCACGTCACACACCTTACCTGTGTTTATTAGCTGAGATGTCAGGGGAAACCTACCTTTTTCCATGACACTAAGAAAGGCCAGATGGACACCTCGCATGACTTCAAGGGAACTGGTTATTCTTCACTTTTAACACAGAAGAATCAATGGCCAATTATTAGTCTGTTTAAACACACACGCGCACACACACACACACACACTCACACTTCTGAGTACTTCATGACACCTGAAGTCTCTCCCAGGGTTAAGTATGATCAAAGCAGGATAAAGAAGTGAATGGACTATCTTCCCTCCCGCCTTCAGAATGTCTGGTGAGATTGGACCCTGGTGGATGAGGAAATACATTTCCCATTGTGTAATACACCAGGATTGTGGTGTCTATTAAAGTACCTCATTTAACTAAATATAAAATGACTCCGGGACACTGTGATACCAATTCCTCAAAAATTAAAAATAAGAATTACCATACAATCTACAATATCCTAAAATAGATACCTAAAAGAGAGACAAATGAAATATAAACCCCCCCAAAACCTAGAAGCCAGCCACTGAAGAATTATATATGCATTTTTTTTAAAATTATGGCCTAGGTAACAACATCCAGAGGGTGAAAACACTCCAACATTTCACTGAAAGATGCATGGATGAAACAACATAGGAGACACACGTGCAAAGGAATGCCATTGTTTTAAGAAGGAAGGACATTCTGAGATGTGCTACCCTCTAGGTAAAGCTTGGAGGCAGATGAAATAAGCAAGCCACTGAAAGACAAATAGTACCCAGAACAATGGATTCATAAAAGCAATATGTACCAGGTCCCGCTAGCTCCCACCTATAACCCCAGCTACTGAGGAGGCTGAGATTTGAGGAGGATGTCTTGAAGCCAGCAAGATCAGAAAAGTACTTGAATCTCTTATCTTCAATTAAGCACCAAAAAGCCAGACATGGAGCTTTGGCTAAAGTGGTAGAGTGCTAACGTTGAGTACAAAAACTCAAGGACAGTGCCCAAGCACAAAGTTCAGAATCAGTACAAATGATAATGATAATGATCATAATAATAATGTAGAATGGTGTTTATTGCTGTCTTAGAGTACAATGGAAAACACTCTTAATGCCTGGACAGGTTTGACTTTTCAAGACAAAATATTGTGGAAAGTGATTGCATACACAGCAAGATGCACTGAACTGTGTGCTGAGAAATGGATACACATTTTATGTTTTATGAATGGTATTTCCAACTTTTAAAATATTTTAAAAAGTAGACCTGTTTATGATGCGTTTTGTCATGCATGCCAAGCGCTCTTCTAACCATTAGGAAAAGACAATCAACCATTTTCTCAACATTCCTGTAAGTTTATCCCTTTGTCTACCTTGGGTTTTCCAAGGTCTTCAAAGAATATGCTTTGGCGCTCTCTATTTCTACTTGTCGGGGGAAATGGTGTTTATATTTTCCTGCGATGGAACTGAGAGTTTGAGAAGGAAAAATAATGGAAAGCCTTCCCACCAGGAAATTAAACACTGCCTTCTCCATTATTTGTGGTTGTGCAACCTTTGGGGTTTATGTCATGACGTCTGTTTCCAATATGTGCCATCGGCAGACGCTTTGCCATCCATATCCTGGAGATTTCAAAGCGCTTTATGAATAACAATTTCCGGAGACGTTGGCTTCTGGCAGCCCAAATTGATTTTTCTAGGACAGAACCAGTTTCAGCATGAAAGGTGAAAGGGAATGTCGAGAAGAATCTTCTCCAGGAGTATAGTAGGCCGGAGGCTGTGGGGGTGAGAAGGACTAGGTGCTGTAGGGAAAAGAAAGAGGGCCAAAGGCTCTCTTGGCCTCCCAGAAAAGTTCATACGAGACTATGTTAGTCCTCAAGCTATTCATAATGGCATTTAAAATGAGAAATCACTTGAACCCTTCCGGAATCATTAATTCAGAGTTTTCTAACAGCAACATCTTCCAGGTTTTGTGAATGAGGCTGGGATACAAAACAGACATGGGAAAACTTTCAAGATGCATTAGTTTCCTCCCTCCCTCCCTCCCTCCCTCCCTCCCTCCCTCCCTCCCTCCCTCTTTCTCTTTTCCTTCTTTCTTTCTTTCTCTCTCTCTCTCTCTCTCTCTTTCTCTCTCTCTCTCTCTCTCTCTTTCTTTTCTTCTTGTCTCCTCCATTCCCTCTCCCCTCCCTCCTCTTCTGTTCTCTCTCTTTTTGATGCCATTACCAGGGCTTGAACTCAGGGCTTAGGCACTGACCTTTAACTTTTACCTCTCAAGGCTGGCACTCTACTAGTTGAGCCACATCTCCACTTCCATGTTTTGGTGGCTGATTGGAGACAATAGTCTCACAAAATTTCCTGCCCTGGATTGGCTTCAAACACAATCCTCGGATCTCAGTTTCCGGAGTAGCTAGGATTATAGGTGTGAGCAACCAGCTCCTAGCTTAAAAAAAAAACAATCTCATCTGGACAGTTCAGTGAAATGTGAAAGAAAGTTGGAAGAATGAGCTGATGAGAAGAGTTACAGAATATTTAGATGCCATGTAGAGACCTAGAGGCATTTTATCACTGAGCTTTTCTGATAAGACAAGAAATAAGAAGGGGCCATTCTCTGTCTCTGGTAGACGGAAAGGATTTATTTTTATAATCTCTCCTCTTGCTGTGGTTGAGTTCTTGGTAAATCCTAAGCATCAAATTACCCTTTTGAGAATTCAGAATAGACAGGTTAAAATACAACTCAGATTTAAAACAAGGAAAAACTGAATATAAATTACTTGTTGCATGAGACATTCTCTCAGGGTTTTTTTTTTTCCTTTTTCTTTTTTTCTTATGATGAATGATAAGTTGCCTGGAGAGGAAAATAAAAATCGGGTGCAAAATATCTAATCAAAGTGTAATCCATTATAGTTGGGTGATTAAAAAAAGTGTTGTTTATTTTTTGATTAGGAGAAAAGGTATTGTTATGGTCAAAGCATGTTTCACACGTAAGCTTAAAAGGCTTCATGTTATAGTTACTTTGCATCTTTAGGAAAGAAGTAACCAGGCCTTTTCAAAGTGGGTACCAGTTCAGACCCTTCACCTGGGCAGAGTGGAAGGGATCTGTCAAATCACCTACCATGAGGGGTTTCAGTGAGTTCATTGTCAGCTCTTCCAGTAGCTCCAGCCATGCCATGAATCTCCATCTCAGCACCACGAGGTGGCCTGTTTGCTTAACTACCATACACATGGAAAGTTGTTGTTTAGTGTTGACAGCTCCTTTGTGTATCGTTCTGTGCAGGACGTGAATGATGGATAGAATTTTCCCCCAAACGCAGTCCAAGTTGTTGACGGATAGAATGAAAGCTGGAATTGGCAGAGGCCTAGGGGGAAAACTTTACTATCCGGTCCCAAGTCCTCTCCACCTAGCTCGCCTCTGGAAAAACAGGAAGCGTTAGGGGATGTGTGTGAAGGCATCTGTGATCATTCAGATGTAGTCTCCAGGGAAAGTCTTGGTTTGGATATTCAGTCTCCCTGCGAGTGTGAAGACCAGTGCTCAGGGTTAGATATCCACAGAGGTGCTGTGCCTAGGTAAGTGATCAAGAAAAATGGCAGTCTGCGTCTGCCACTTCAGCGCCACCACTCTAGGAATCCCAGGACCTTCCTGGGAAAGTTGATGCTTCCTAAAAGTGACAGATAGGGACAGAGCTGTGAATAACACCGTGGCAACACGAGTACACACACAAACCTAGATACAGACAGATGCACAAGACATGTGCGTCTACATGTGTATGAGAACTGTGTCTAGAATTTCTATAGTCCATGAATTTCAGACATCTCTTCTTCTCTGAGTATATTCAGTGTGTGCTCAATGCTCGTAGACGTATATATTATATAATATGTATAATATTATACATTCTAGATGATGCATGTGTATGTATATATCTTATTATATATACATTATACACATATATGCATATTATATAGAGCATAGACATAATGATTATGCATAAAGATATTTATGTGTATAGTGTTTGTGAACACTGATTATGGAACAGTAGCACAGGGATTCAAGAAGCATACAGTTAGTCTTATCCTTAGCTATGTGCTATGGGGAGTTAGTTCATTTAGCAACAGGGGCTTTGATTTCCTCATTAATGTGCCTACATCATAACCCTCGATGCACAGTTATGGTGGGAATTAAGCCAGGCAATCGACATAACTGAAGAGCGCATCTCTGCGTAGTAAATCCTAAGTGGTCATATTAGGCTCATTCTGAAACCATTCGCATGATGTGGGGTACAAAACTCTTAATTCTTCAATAAATAGCCCATGCTAAATGATCCGGGATTTTCTTAAGCAAGAAATAACCGAGTTGACTTAATGCTACAGTTAAAGTTGAGTGTGTGTGTGTGTGTGTGTGTGTGTGTGTGTGTGTGTACAAGCACATCAGATGTGAGATCAGAGTTCAACACCCTCCATGGTTCAATGACCCTGATGATATGAATTCAGGGTCTCTAGAATTAAAAGCTGAAGTGTTATTGCACCCAGGGATTCCATAAAACTTGTGAGTCAGAAAGGAAGGGGAATGAGCCATTCTTTGAACTTGTTAGTTTCTGAGATAATTAGTTGTAACAAACTCCCGTGTTTTATGATTCTCTTCCCACTACAACCGTATAGCCATGAGTCTCCTTTCTATTGTATGCTTTCTTATTCACCAACAAATCAGAAAAATGCTTGAGCAAATCTACCAGGTGGCATCTGGGCAGCCATTTAGAGATTAAATACTAAAAATTCTCTATCCGGGCAGCCATTTAGAGATTAAATACTAAAAATTCCCTATCCCTCAAGATGAAGGGACCGGAATGGAAATATTACCCTTAACCCCTTCCCTAAATAGCAGACCCAGACCCAGGAGTTGTTATTGGGAGATATGCAGGGATAGAGAGAAGAAGCTGAGCTTTCTTCCTTGTCAAATTTTAACAACATTCTCTTGAGAAAACAAAATGATTAGCAACTCTCAGAACATTGGCAAATGCTTTAATCTCCTTGAGACTCGGTTCCCTTCTGTCTAAATTAAGATAGAAAGAGTGTCTAACGTATTAAGTGGTTGTGAAGATTGTGAGTACACGTTTATAAAGCACTCAGGACAGTGCCTGGCAGAAGGTAAAAGCTATGTAAGTGTTTGGTAAACACAGTGACCTGGTACTTGGAATGGGAGAACAGGAATGTTCTGAACGTCACCGCTTTCTCTCTTACGGAACCATAGGGGGATAGTTTACGAAATAAATGCACATAGGTATGCAGCTTTCAGAACTGGGCACTGAGGCACCAAGTGATTTTTAAGTCAGAAGAGCAAAGTAAATGTGACTGATATACTTAAAGATGGAAATCTACATGTTTTGGTGCAAGAATTCTATTGAAATATTTAAGAATTCCTTTTGGAACTCAAGCAATATTGTGTCTTAGAAGATTTCTAAATCTTTTCTAATTCCAAAGGTGTCTTAGGTAACTATTTTGAGCATTATATACTGTACGAATGTCAGTTCTTTCCTTATTTGTAGACATTATTAGATGGGGATTGCCTGGGACACTTATTTTATTGATCTGTAATGGTAGTAGCCTTCATATAAGGCAAATGGATGGCTGCTTTGTTTGTGGGTATTATTATGCTATGTGAACTAGTGGATAATAGCTTTCTTCAATTACTAAATATGAGGCCGATCTCTGCCTTGACTCTCAGTTTCATTAGAACCTGAGCTTGTGGAATTCCCCAAATTTAAAATGATGTGCAGATCTTTATTTTTCTTTATAAAGAAATTGATTAGGAGAAAGAAAACAGTCGATCAAATCTCATGTCCTCTCTGGTTTCTCCTTCTTGGATAATTCTACAATGATCCTCCAAGATTTTTCCAAGCTGGCTTACTATAGTTTCATTCTGACTACAACAATAAAATAATTATATTATTATTATATATTAATAGCATAAATAACAAGAATCATGTTAGTATATACACTATTATAACAATATAGTAATTCTACTAAGACACTGCCTGTTTGACTAAGGCCAAAGATTATGTAGAGGCTGTAGTTGAAACCAGAAGCTCGTAGGAGTCCATTTTGATTGGCTCAACTCAGAGGAATGAGGGAAAGATGAGACAGAAGCAGACAACACGCAATGCCACAGCCTTGACACTGTCCTTAAATTCCACACAATAACTTTGAATCTGAAACACTTTAGAACAGACACATGCTTCTACTGCTACGGCATTGTCTCACTACTATAAACATTTAGACAAATGGATCAAGGGACATAACTGGGACAGTGCTATTGGCCCCATGGTTATCTTGTTTTTGTGTTTCTTTGCTTTTTTGTTTTAAATTGAAGGAAGGGGGGGACACAATTGATTACAGGAATATCACAAATGAGAGCCCAGACTTCTACGTGGACAGGAAACCTTTCCAAAAGGGGAAATCTCCGTCGGGAACAAAGACTGAGTTGAGGTGATGGTTTCAGCTCCTCGGAAGGCATGGTGAGGTTAAAGCACGTTCTCACAGAGCTGTCCTATTTCTTGATTTGAACCACCTGGACAACTACTTTAGTACCAGTCTGTGGAGGGAAGACATGGTAATGGGCAGCTCCTCGGTCGTGCTGTAAGTTCTAAGCTCCTGGGACATGGCTAAGTGGGGCTGAGTGGTGACAGACTCCCTCTTAGATACTTTGGAGAGAGACACCACCCACAGCAGAATGCACACACCCGCTGCACAAGTGAAGAAATGGCATTTTCCCAAACCATTGCCAGCTAGTGTGTCACAGGCAAGGCTCCAGGGGGTGTGCCAGAAATTTGGCCATAGGGATCTCTTCTTCTTTTTTTTTTTGCCAGTCCTGGGCTTGATCTCAGGGCCTGAGCACTGTCCTTGGACTTTCTCAAGGCTAGAGCTCTACCACTTGAGCCTCAGGACCACTTCGGCTTTTTTCTATGTATGTGGTACCGAGGAATCAAACCCGGGTCTTTGTGCATGCTAGGCAAGCACTTTAACCACTAGGCCAAACTCCCGGCCCCTTGTTGCTGTTCTTATTCTCCTACTTTTTGTGATGTTTTGGGTTTTGTTGTGGTTGTTGTGGTTATTTTGGTTTTTCCTCCTTTGTTGCCGTTTTTGATTTCTGTACTTTCTTGTATGTGAGTTTATCTGCTTGGGAGAGGAGAAGGGATGCACAAAAATGGTGAGGCAAATGGTAAACATGCAGCCGTGATACTCTCTGGACGCTGTGTTAACATGAACTTTATGAGGGAGAGAGGGACCAAGGTGGAGACCCTGGGCGAAAGCAAGGGAAGGGTTGCTGCCGTTCAAAAAGAACTGTTCTCAACACCTGATCTAAGTAACTGCAACCTCTCTGTAGTCACCTTTACAGGAAAAATAAAAAAAATAAAAAAGAGAATATTACCCAAAAGAAAGGAAGGAAGGGGGGAAGGAAGATAGAAAGAGAAAAAAGAAGGAAGAAGAAAGGAAGGAAGGAAAGAAAGAAAGAACTGTGTGCTGTGTTCGTTTAACAACTCAGCATACCTAAATTCTTCGCAGGTGATAAACAACTATTACAGAAGAATCATTTTTTCCAGTATATGTAGTGTGCTGGATTAAGAATGGGAGAGAATGGAGCTAGTGTTCAGGACTGATGGATTTAGGACCCAAAGGCTTTTTTCTTCTTTGTGTTCTGTATTCACTATAGACTTCAGATATCTGTGCCTGCCCACATTTCATCCACTGAGCTTTGAGTTAGGGTGAAAGTAACTTCAGATGGGAACTGAGCAAGCCCATGGTAACACTCAAGCTTGCACTACCGGAGTGGCAGGGGTCTTTCTTCTCTGTGCTCCGCGGTCGTATTCGATTCTGCCATTCTCAAGGATGCTTCGAGCACTGATAATGAAGGAAGATCACTGTGACACATGTGCCGAGGAAGTAAAGTTAGATGATCTGTAGCTTTCTTTGAGTTGTTGCTGATCATTAGACACCATGGAGTCCGTTCTTGAGATTTACCACTAGAAAAGCATGTAAGGAAAGCTAGAAGACAGAAAGGGAGAAAGAAAACTAAAAGAGGAAGGGAAGGAAAGATGGAAGGAGGAAAACAGAAAAGAAGAGGAAAGGAGAGCTTGTATCTTCATAACCACTTCTGGGTGAGACACATAGGGGCTAACCACCAACCAAAGTTTAACATTATTTCAGCCTCTGTAGCCATTAAAAACCAAGGACAACTCAATAAGACCCTAATGATGCACTGATAACAGAGCTTCCTTCCTGGAAACTGTAGGAAACCCAATCACTGGCTTGCCTACCTAATGGTAAAAGCCTCTCCACATCACTGCTAAACCTTACATAGCAGCCAGACTTCCTGGCACCGTACTAGATTAAGGGGCTGCAGCAAACCCCCTTGGCATGCTAAGTGTAGCTCACCAACATCATATGTTAAGTCACTGTTCAGAATTCCTCCAATAGCTACCAATGAATTTCATGTTGTTTGTATGAAAGACATGTATGAAAGAACTTCAGGATAAGTTCTTGGCCCCTTCAGGGAATGTTCTAACCCACTAAAAGATCAGACATAATTTTGAGAATTGTTTCTTTTATTTCTTTATTACTATATTTATTATTATTATTAGTGGTGGTGGTGGTACTGGATTTTAAACTCAAAAGGCCTAGCCCTGGCTAGGAAAATGCGCTAACACTTAAGCCACACTCCTAGTCTTTGGTACTTCAGTTATTTTTCAGAAGAATCTTGTGCTTCTACCCCAACCTTGAACATAAGTGAGGATACAAGCTTCTCTCCCCAATCTGGCCCTGAGAAATCTCCCATTAGAATGAAAACATGACAACTAAATTAGTATTCCTTCCTGTGCCTACTTAACCCAGGTGTGAGGTTAACTTTAATAAATAAATAACTTTAATAAAATAGAGTTGCCTGATTTTGGCTGACGCACGTACAACATAAAGTTTTCTTGCCTTTCCCCATGAATTCATGTTGAGGATGTGGTGTCATGAGAGGGGTAACATGGCCTCTTAGGCTTCTTCAGGAGATACCCTTGTGTTGTCTAGAGGGAAAGGGAGAGGGTTGAGGAACAATTAAAATAAGTTGCTTATTATCCTTCCACAGCTCAAAATGTTCTAGTGCAAGGAAGAGCAGAGATAGTGCTAAAGCTACTGAGTAGGTCCAAATTGAAACAAAGTAACTTAAATACTACACTTAGATTTTATAAATTTATTTCTCTTGGACTGGCTGGAGGTGAGCTTGAGATGGGGCTTTTCATACAAGCTGTGCTAATATTTAACAGTAACACCTAAAGATGCCATTTGTTCTGTTCACGTCTCAAATTTATATATTTATGATCAACAATAAAAGTCCTTTCAAATGTGCTCTACCAACCACAGGCATGGATAGTATCACCGATGAAATGAATTGATTCCTGGAAGAGCTATTTCTTGGTTATATACACAAAGGCTCATTTATAATGGCAAATTAAATCAAATTGTTTAATTGTGAATTAGTTAAAAACTCATACTCATTTCTTTCATAATTATAAGCCATCACAACAATAAAAATTAAGGGAATGAACAGAAAGACCCTTAATCTATGAGCTTGAATTCATGCATATTTAATAACATGAGATTTAAGTTGTAGGTCAAGTCATATTGTATGAAAAATGCATAAAGAGCAAAAGCTATTAAAGGTGTGTGTGTGTGTATCAGCTTTAAGGTGTCGAAAGCAAGCTATACCCCAAATCAAAATGTGATATGATTTACAAGTTTTATAGAAAGTGAAGTTGCTTGTTAAAGCAGATTCAGTCTCTATAGGAGCAGAATGCGCCCCGTTATTTACATACACAAAGATGATTCATACCCCACATCATATCACAGACACATGGAAGAGTTTTGTTACTCCTTTTGCTTTTTTCATTTTTTCCCCTTATTGACTTTGATGCCTCATGCTTGCTTTCCTTTCTAGCTTGGCTCGCATGACTGGTGCTCTACCACTTGAGGCAGGCCATCCGTCAATCTTTTTGCTAGTTATGTTGGAGATGGAATTCTCACAGACTTTTCTACCTGGACTGGCTTCAGGTTTTGATGCTGTAACTCGGGCTTTGATGCTGTAAGTCTCAACCACTTGAATAGCTGGGATTATAAGCACGAAGCATAGCAGTCATTTGGTCTTGTTATTTCAAAGTAAAAACAGTTAAACAGAAAACAAGTAGCCTTTCAAAGTACCTGTTTTTAAGAGAAAAATCTCTCCTACGTAAGTTTACTTCTGGTTATCGCATTTAGGTGTGTTTGACATATTGTGGTGTCATAGACAAAATTGCTAATATGTCTCCAAAGCAGCTTTATAGAGGAAAACAGATTAAATATGCCTACTGTAAAGGAACTGCACGAATATATGAGATGTTAATACATAGATTGTTTCTCTTTAAATACTCTTTAAAGATAGTCCTTCAGGAAATATGAAATAAAAGATAGGAGGCTTGCTGGAGTTGTGGAGCCCTAGAAAAGCCATTTTGTATTTGTGAATGCCCTTCTGAGTGGGCTCTGGTGTCCACTGGTAGTATATATGGGAAAGCAGCCTGCCTCTGTGTGGGGGGCTGGGGTGTGATATGAATGGCTTGTCATTTAGCACTGCAGTTCCTGGGAAAAATAAACCTTTTCCTACATTAAGCCTCAGAGAACAAGCCCACTAAAAAGATTCCATTCAAGGGGAAGTCATCATTTGCATAATTAAACCATGGAGTGGGTTTCAAACATTTGTTTACGTTCCAGAGGAAAATCCTTATGAACCTGGAATTGGCGATGTTTTATTTTTCATGCTTTAAACCTCGCAGTTCATCAGTCCTCGAAATGCTGCATTAACTTTGGATGTCTGTTCACTTGCATGACATCACGGGCCATGTACATAGGCTGAAATTAATCATGATAATTCTGTTGTATGACCTACTTGGGCCATTTTCATTTGACGGAGCCAGGAAATGGGTTAGGCTAATAGTCCATTTTGGAGTATTCTAAGATCTTAGTAATTCCATATTTAAGGAGGTTAATAAGATAGTAATTGGGGCCTAGGTGAAAAGTTCACGAGAAAAAAAAAAAACCAAATGCACTCACCTGGACAGAAGGCAAACCCACAGCCTGGGGCTTCCAGTTCCTGCTACTTTATGACAGCTTTGGAATGGTTTCACCTTGGGTCTCCAAAGGGCAGACATCTTGCACCTTCAGAGACCTGCACAGCTAGCATTCTGTCTCCTGCTCCCTGGGTAACAATGGCAGGACAGATGCCAAGGTCACAGGTCATTCGCAAGATCAGCATTCTTCCTCTTCTGAAAGGGAAGTAAAAGAAAAATCCCCAAGGGTGAAAACAGCGGCAAACCAAGCCTGGGTCCAGAACTAGTGTGAAAATGTGGGAAAAGCTTGTATTTAAGAAGTTCTAATTTAAACACACACACACACACACACACACACACACACACACGAAATTTAACCAGCACTTTTATAGAAGTAGGATCAAACTATTTTGTGACTGTGTGAGAAAAGAACATGGAAAGTCTGCGTTACTACTCAGCAATACCAATGTGGAAGAAATGAAAATGTCCTGTCTCATTACCCACTTCCCATGAAAATATTTGCAAAGCTGGGCACAGTTTCTCCCCCCTGTACTTGTAGTTACTCTGGAGGCTGAGATCCTAGCATTGTAGTTTAACACTAGCTCAGGCAGGAAAGTCTATGAGACCCTCATCTCTAAATAACCCACAGAAATGTGGCTCAACTGGTTGAGTACAAAAACAAAAAAGCCAATAGAAACACCCAGGCCTTGAGTTCAAGTCCCAGTACTAGTACCAAAAAGGAAAAATGCTTGTATCAACTTGTGTGTGACTTGGAGCATATATTAGTATTGAGTAATGTTTTCTGAAATATTTCAGGAACTTTCCATCTACCTGTAGCCCCTCTAGACTATCATAATGGAGTCTCTCTGCTGTCATTTCTCATCTGGTTCTCATTAGTGCAGGCCCGTAGACATTGCATTGTACTTTCCCTGACCTTTCATGTACACAAAGAGTTAAGAATTTTTTTTCATGATAAAGGCATATAGCATGTCTCTCCATCTCCCTCTCAACATGCCATCCATCTTCCAACTTTCCAGAAGCAGCTGAGATGTTTTTTTTTTAAACTAGCTGTAATCTGCAGTCGTTGATGGTGGAGTAGATTGTTTGCCAAACTATTACCATAACTGTCAACCGAAATCAGAAAAATAATCTCATTGTGCTGGACAGATGCGCTTCCTGCATTATTGATAATAGTCACTTCCAGAGTAATAGAGAAATATAAAGCATTGCTCTATTTACAAAAGGAGATTGGCCAAGTCCTTGAAAAAGCAAGCACGGCGGACAGGCCCTTACAGGAAGTGAGATATAGTCAACTCAGTAAGTTATGGGTCAGGGTTACGTGACCCCCATAGTCAGCGATGGAGTGTCACGGGGATCCCTCTCCATGTATGCCTCCCTTTCAGGCTGGTGCTGTGGTTTGCTCTGCATCTGAAGGACTTCTCAGAATTGCTTGGAAGAAGCCTGTGGAATTTGCCATGCATTCTTGATCCACCATCCCAACAGATTCTCTTGAGTTTGTGGTATTCGAATACACCCACTGTAGGCATCTTGGTGCTAACTGAATTTACTTATTTCAAGCTGATGTTTCTCCTTCTCCTCTGGAACCTGATTCAACATATCCCTGATGCCAAGTGGTTTGGCCAGAAGAGCTTAGACATTCTGTGTGCCCAGCAAGTGTCCAGCCATAACTTGAGACCTGCAGACAACATTGAGTGAATTAATTTGGGTAAAACTCAGACACTTCACATTTCAGAACTTGCATCCCCAGGTGACGCCATTTTCTTTTTATAAACCTCCATTTTACTGCTTAAAAGGTTGGATGATTGGATAAGTCTTTTGGCTGGCGTGAGTCAGGATGACAGGGTGTGATCCAGAATACCAGCTCAAGTCTACCTCCAGGTGGAGGGTGAGGAATCTGAGCACGCTTTCCAGAGCCAGCACCTCCTGTGCGCCTCTACTTCAACCGTTGGAGGTGGCTCTAGGTCTTTTTGAGAAGGTCGTACATTTCGAAGTCTCCGTTCTAGATTTGCAGGAAGCCTAAGCAAGTCAAAGCCCCCTCTCTCCTCCATCTTTATGAGAAAACAGAATCCTTACTGATTTCTTATTGGTAACATGGCTGTTTGTTTGTTTCCCACTCAGAAAGAGCTTGCAAGTGGAAGTTCCTGGGAAATGTTGTATACTGTCCTTAGTGGAAACTGCATGTGGAACAAAGATGAAATAACAGATGAGTCCCCCTGTCCTCAGGCTGTCACTGGAGTTGAGCTTGGTTCTGTGGATGTTATTTTCAGGGTTACAGGGCAGTGAAGTGTTGAGATGTTAGTGCTTTGTAGAGTTGGAAAGGCTTGCGTGGATGCTGGCTTTCCTAAGTGAAGAAATGGGAACGGGAGGCAGGGTGTATACTGAAAACATTTCAGGGAAGAGCCGGCTTTGATACAAGAAAAGAACTTTGAAGAAGTTTTCAGAGTCTGGTCTATTCTTTCTCATAGAGGAATTATTACAATTATCGATCACACCAGGTAAACTCAATATTCCTATTGGATTCCAATATGGAACCATTTGTAACCCTTGAGCAAGATTCTGAATCCACCATTCCTTATCTTGGATTGCTCCTCTTCTGTAAAATGAAGAAATTGGTTTGGATTCAAGACTACTTCTACTGCAAGACTCAGTGCGACCCTAGCAAAGGAATCAAGGACTCTCCTCATTATTAAAAGTCTGAACTGGCTGCTTTCTTCTTGGCTCAACTGTCACTCTTCAGATTGGCCATCAATCTTGAAATGAGAAGAGAAAGAAAGGATCACTTTTTCTTTCTGATTTCGAACTCTCTGTCGTTCCAGGACTACAGACAAGATGACAAATCCTCACCCATCATCGCGTTGCTTCAAAACACATGCATCCGTTCAGGATAAGGAGATGATGATGGTGTGAGTGCGTTCCAGACCATCTTTGTCATGCTGGGAGGGGTGAAATGATTCTCTAGTGGAAAGGGACTGGTCTCCAGGACTTTTGTAGTCTAAATACTTGGTACCTTTGAACATAAAGGCCCATGATGAATAGAATGGAGAGACAAATGAAGCCATTCTCTAGGTGAGGCAGGAGTTCATTTCTTGGCGTATGGACACAGTAAATTACTGCATAGTACATTTTCTGATAACCTGTGGTGAAAGAATGGCCGTACATGTCATTGGTAAAATTTGCCTTGTTTCCACAGAGACTTAGCCTTCTGGTTATCTGCGTCTTGTGTCTATGTACTTGGGTTATTAATGTTTTCTACTGACTTGCTAAAATAGACTTAGGGACAAAATGGTGCTCTTTAAAATTGCTTTCTTTCCTTAGGAGGAAATCGATATATTCTCAAAGAGACAAAGGCAGCCAAAACAATATCTCTTTAAAAAGAATTGTGTTGAAAAGGTATTATTTTTTCCATATGCAACTATTTCTGAAACTCATCGAGACACAAGGAAGTTACCAGAACAATTAAGAATTGATGCAATTAACCTTTGCATCTTAGCTTTGACCCAGTCTTTATAATGGCCTCTTAAATTCAGGAATACCCTGAGCCTGGATTGTAGACATGTTTGCACACACACATGTTTACGCACACACACACACGCACGTACACATGCTCAGACACGTAGACTCTTGAGCAGAGACACCAAGTGCAATAGCATTTTAAATTGAAAAGCATAAATTTGGAACTGCTAAATCTATTAACGATTTGTTTTAATTAGAATAGCAGCTGCTTCCTGAGGTTTTGCAGTCTGGGTTTTGGAACCCTTGCCATACTGAGAATGAGTCTCAAGTGGGTTGCTTCAGTCTTCCAGATCAGCATTTTTTTTTAAAGACTTGTTTGAAGGGGGGATGTGAGGGTAGGGAGGGAGCCACAGAGACTTCTGGGTTGTAAAAATGACAGCTGTATTTTGTCCTTGGATGACGATGGGGCAGCTCTGTTAGGTAACCATGAAACCCCGGCCCCTGAACTTTGGGGTGAATTACATCTAGCCAGCTGCCTGATCTTTTCCAGCACTTTCCTTCTACCCTCGCCAACTAAGTTATCCCAACACCACCTGCAGAGGGAGCTGTTCCTTAATTGAAATCTACAGCATGGACTACTTCCATGACACAGTTTTACTCAGCCATCAGAAAGAATGATATCACACACTCGCGAGGAAATGGGTGAACCTGGAAAGATTACGTTAAGGGAAGTAAGTCAGGCTCAGAGACAAAATGATGCATGTCTTCTCTCGTACGAGGGTGTTAGATCTAATCTGTATAGGTATATAGGCAAACATACCCAGGGTTAAGATGCCTACATACATAAAATGAATGCAGTATGGTCTATTCAGGGGAGAATTTCAGTGGTGGAACTGGTTTGCACAATTTAACTTGCAGTTTAAAGAAAGGAATACAAGGCAGTTAGACTTGGGCTGTCAAGGATACAGGGAGAGGAGTTGAGCTGAGTCAAGAGAGGAAGGGTGGGAGGATGCAGCCACAATATCCAATGTGTGGTAAGCATGTACAAAAACACGAAAGTAGGTAAAGGAGGGGATGCGTGAGCTGGAGAAAGAGGAAAGGGGTGGCACTGATCGAGCTGCATGGTCCCCACAAATTGACACGTGGAATTGGCACAGCTTTGTGAATGATGAACACAAGTAAAATTATGATGATGTAAGTGATGACTACAAGTAACAATAAAAAGTACTGAGTCCATTAAACCATCACCGATCTCACATGGATTCATTCTATACCTTCTTTTTCTTTTTCTCAAATGTTAAGCCAAGGTCAGGGGTAAAATTTGTTTGGAAAGCATGATAGAGCCTTTTGTTTTTGTCCATCTGTGTGTCAGGAATCTTTCCATGGTTCTATTCCCTTACTCCTTTACTCATTTATTTTCAATTAAATCTCCAATGGCTAGAATGGATGTAAAATTTCACTGCTAAGAACTGAAGAATGTAAATGCTTATCAGTGTTACAATTACTTATCAATACTTAACTCTCTATCCGTAGTTGAGAGTTTAATGGATCAAAAACACAGCATCTGATGAATACTTAGAGAGAGATGTACAGAGCATATCAGGATGATGCCTAGATGGAGGAAACTAAAAATGTGCTCTCTAAAGACTTGTTGAATAAATGTTAATAAGTGAACAGATGATAGACTGGTGGAAAAAGAAAACAAATGAGCTGTGGAAAGTAAGTCAAGGATCAGGATATCTAAAGAAGTAGAATGAACACAAGCTTAGCAAATGGATGTGATGACATTTTGAACCCATGGTAGGGAAAGAAGAACATCATGGAAAGAAGTTTGATGGTCACCAGAGGGCGAGGTTTAGAAGAGAAGAAAAATGAAGATTTTTGTGTCTAAATAGCTTAGATTTGATTATCAAAGGAACCACTGGATTAGGGGAAAAAAGCAAGAATCTTACAGGAAAGTCATTTTGCAGTGGTTTACACAGTAGCATAACATGTAAGGGAAATAGAACAGAAAAAATTACACGATATCACTTGTGGGTGCTGATGGGAGGGAAGAACTGGGAGAGAGTGAGGGAAGTGGTGATATTGTCCAAAAAGAAATGTACTCATTACCTTGCGTATGTCACTGGAACCTTTTATAATAACACCACCTCTATAATGCCATGGAAATACGTCAAAATACATTTGAAGATTGGTGTTTTCCATGGTGTGGAATGTCTCAAGAGTTACAACTAGAGACTGTGACAGATTAGAAAGATGTTTAAGGAAGCGTGTCAAGAGGATTAAGGAGCTCACAAAAGTTGGGCACTGGTATGGGCTGCAAGTGAATGCAATGGATGTCATAACTCCCTGAGAAGTGTGCTGTAAGAGGAAGGGCTTCCCAAACACTGATGAGCGCAGATGGGTGGTGGTGGATGCTTGCCAGACGAGCGAAGATGTCCCATACGACAACTTCAAGGACATGACAGTACCAAATACCCGGATGGAAGGAGTGGCTTGAAATACTGTATTCGATTTCAAATGGGCATTTGTGAATTAGTCTGCTGAATTCATCAGGGAAATAACCTCAGCCTTAGTAGAATAAAAAATAACTATAGAATAGTCATGGATAAATGAAGGGTACCTGGTGCCTAGAATATGTCTTTCCCTGGATAGCAAGAAGTGATCAGAGAGTCTCTGCAATCGAATATCAGAAAATGATTCTTAACCTGTTTCTTTCTCTACATCACCTGTAATTTTGTTGTAGCCAGTGATTTCAGTTCAACACGTCTGTTTACGTGGAACAGCACCCCTTGATGGATACTGTCATTCAAGTTGTTGAGAGGGGTGCGGATGGCTGGAAAATCAAAGGAAAAACAAATGGATTCCTTCCTGGCAAAATGGACGTGCTATTGTCCCATTGTTTTGGGGTCCCATTGTTTGGGGAGCAATGTCTAGGGCTTCTTCCTAGAAGAGTTACTCCTGTAGCTGGGGTGCTGGTGGTCAGATGGAAGCTGGGCTGTGTTGGGAGGTCAAGAGCAAAAGCACAGGGCTAAGAGGGGGTGACTCAGTTCAAGGTCATAGACCCCAAAGGCACAGACCAAGCGCCAGGCACCCCAGAAGCAGCCACAGGAGGGCAGCAAAAGCACGTGACATTTACATATCCGTGCAGCGTCACAGTGGCGAGAAGCGTGCCAGGTACAGACTTGATTCGCCATGTACTGCCATGGACACCAAGAACTGATGGAGTGTGTGTGTGTGTGTGTGTGTGTGTGTGTGTGTGTGTGTGTGTGTGTGTGTGTGCATGTTAGCAGGAATATATCTGACAAATGGCTTGCCACTGGATCAAATTAAGAAGTATTCAGAATTGTTTTTTTTAAGCTGCCTTTAAGAAAAGCCAATTCTGTAAAACGAAGAAAGAGCCTTGATGATGACACCATGTGTCAGGATACGATACTGATAATTTC
This sequence comes from Megascapheus bottae, assembly GCF_031878675.1. Classification (NCBI taxonomy): domain Eukaryota; kingdom Metazoa; phylum Chordata; class Mammalia; order Rodentia; family Geomyidae; genus Megascapheus; species Megascapheus bottae. The sequence goes on along the minus strand of NC_143538.1, from coordinate 10,415,668 downwards.
TCTTGCTTGCATACCCGTGTAGATAACAAGTGTTCCCATTTTCTCTGTGGTCTTCCACGAGAGGAACAAAATGAACCGTTCATTGCACAGGGCCTTTCCATGAAAAATGTATTATAGGGTTTTCTTTAATTATTAAGGACACATGAGCTTTGAGAAATGACACTTTTTTTTGCTCATTTCTCTTCATATTAATTAATTTGGTGGCATGCTTGGACTAAACATTGGACCAGAGAAGGAGGATAAAAAAGGGTGTATTTTTTGTTGTTGTTGTTTGTTTTTAGTGATAGCTAGACCAACTGGTGGCTCACTCCTGCAACCCTAGCTACTCAGGAGGATGAGATTTGAGGACAGTGGTTCAAATCCAGTCAGATAGAAAAGTCTATGAGATTCTCATCTCTAATGAACCACCAAAAAGCCCAAAATGGAACTGTGGCTTAAGCTCAAGTGGTAGAGCAATAGCCATGAGCAAATTAATTCAGCGACAGCATCCAGGGCCTGAGTTCAAGTGAGAGTACTGGCACACATCCAAGAGAATTACAAGGGAATCCTTTATCTTTAAAAATACGCGCACACCAAAGATAACACACATCTGTGAGGGGAAGAAGAAAACATGGGATTTAAAAGTATAGTGGGGATTCCCCTCCCCCCCCACACACCCGCTCCCCAGCCATTTTCTCACCATCATTTTGGGCATGGATTAGGTCCCTTATGAATTCCAAACTCCAGCAGGCATCGAAACAAGGTTGCTTGGTAAACTAAAGTTCCTAATTGTAACACACACCTGTTACCCCTTGTTTTTGTTAGAGGCTGGCTCAAAGAAGTTATTTGGGGAAATTGGGTTGGAAATAAACTTGTGTTAAATATGTTCTCATGTTTCATATATCATTGGATTGTTGCAGGCTAGATACCAGGTCACGAGTCTCCTCTTGACACTGGCATGGTCGCTAGTGAGTTTTCCATGTTTGATTCCTGTAACTATTTTTGAGGGTTTTTTTTAAAGCAAGGCCTGTTTTGATCATCTCTTTCCAGTGGAGGAGAACTGGTTATTAGCTACATATAACAATTAAAAGAACATTCCCCAACATCCTTTGGTTATTCTGATTGTTAGAATCTAACACTTTGAGAACTACAAGGAACATCAGTAAAAAAAATAAAATAATGTGACAGTAAATCTGTGAAAGTGTTTGTGTGAAAGAGATATGGAGAAAGAAAGAGACAGGGGGAGGAAAGGAAACTTAAGAATGGGAGCTTTTTCATAGCCACAGAAAGATATCTACATGTATTTTAGCTCTTATACACCATACAGTCTTTAGAGGAAGTAATGTTTATAAGGAAACATGAGATTTCATGCTATGTATGGCTTTTGCCTACCCTGCTTCATTTAAAACATTTTCCCACAAATGCCACAGTGTTGGTTCATATTGCTTTCATCTAGAATTCTCTGAGGTTTGCCTACAGAATGTCTTGTCAGGCTGTCAAGGGTGAAAGACGCAGGCAAATTCTCTGATCACACACTTATGTTCTCCCAACGACGTCCAGTGGAGAGAAAAGATTCTTCAGCCTGAACGAGCAGAGAGAAATCCAAATGAATAAGAAAAAGAGAAGCCATGCAAGCTTGATGGCCCCAGCTTTGCCAAGAAACGTGTTGCTGACAGGAAACATAATACAGAGTAATCTCTACGAATGTTAATTGATGAACATGTGGAACAATTTTTCATTTTCAAAATCCCTGAAATCACCGTTTCTCCTCAATCATTCCTCGTTAGAGATACCCACTGAATGATCTGGTAAAGAGAAACAGAAAGCCCTGGAATGTGTTGGTAGTTACTGCCTGAAATCTTAGCTACTCAGGAGGCTTGAAATCTAAGGATTGAGGTTTAGAGCCAGCCTGGGGAAGGAAATTCTGAGAGATTTTTTTAAATCTCCAATTCAGGGCCAAAAAATGTCAGAACTAGAGGTGTGGTTCAAATGGCAGAGCAAGAGATCTTGAGTTCAAATTTCAGTCCACACAAATGGCACAGAGCAAAGTCCAAATACAGAAGTGAAATGAAAGAGAGGCAGAGGGGTAAAACAAAGCACATTTCTCAGGAAATCTTTTGAACTTAATTCACCATCTAAGTGTTTCTCAGATGCCTTCAAACAGGAAGGTGGTCCAGAATAAAAGCAAAGGCTCTTGCTTTTGATTTTTGATTTTATACTTTAAATAGGAAGGAGTGACATTTTCCTGTAGGGCAATATGTGACATTTGAATTTAAAAAATATTCTGTAGATCGGGGAGGGAGGGGAGACACATCTACTAAGCAAAGGGAGGTGTTGCTATCTTCTTTAGCCACTGGCTCAGGAGAAAATGTATGTGTATGTTTACACTGAAGTCAAAGATACAATTTTTAAATAACTGAGACATTAAAGTCATGCCCTCAAAAAACTAGGACACAAAGTGAAGTTTCTTTAAGACATTAATTAAGCCCTTGATTCAAAATCTTACATCACTTGTTTATATTGCCCAGGAAACAATTAATAAAAGACATAGCAATTTTCCAGGATGCATTTTAGTAGCATTTATTTTAATTAAAATGACATTTTGATTGGAATTTAATCGTGCTTACTTCTGGATATGGCTGTACTTATAATTCCAGCACTGGGGTCGCTGAGGCAGGAGGGTTTTGACTTTGAAGCTAGTCTGACTACACAATGAGTTAGAGGCCTGCGTATGTCACAGAGCTAGACCTTGTCTTTGGACAAACAGATTGCATTTTTGAAAATAATGTAAGCATATTCGACAAATGTGTAACATAATCTGTATTCAAAAATAAGTTACTTTTTCAAATTGTGGTCCTTCAGAGAGCGAAAGTTTGCATACAAGTACCCATTTGGTCACACATGAGCACACACATCTCCTATGTAGGTGATGATCATCGAGTTGTTTTCATTGTTGCCATGGCTGGCTTCTATCATGCTTCCTAATTGGCTGTTTTTGTGAAGTTTGTCAAAAACGTATTTGAGAATGAAATGATGTTTCTGCAAGGAGCATATAATGAAGCTTGAATAAACTTTGGCATACAATAGCATATCTTATGCAGGTACAGAAACTAAAGCCATCCTTCCATGAAGTTTTCCAATGCCTGTCATCCTAGCTACTCAGGAGGCTGAGATCTGAGGATTCGAGTTAGAAGCTAGCCCAGACAGAAACATCCATGAGACTTTAATTAAAACTGATGAATTGAGACTTTAATTAATAAAGAGTGATCTTTAATTACCCAGGAATGAAAACACACACACACACACACACACACACACACACACACACACACACACACACAGAAACAAAGTCCAGAAATTGTTCTGTGTGAGAATTTAGTAGTTTATAAAAGTACATTTCACATCAGTGGAGGGATGGGGGAATGTATTTCTTCTTAAAATACAGCATACCAACTCAATTGTCACTTGGAAAAATAATAGGTAGGTCTGTCTTCCTTTCAAATATACTCCCAAGAAAGCCAAATTAATGAGATTCCAATTTAAATATAAAAATAAAGTATTGCTGAGATTTCTATTATAAGGGGAAACATGAGGCCTATCTAAACATGGCACACGAGAGAGAGAAAAGGAAATATAAATAACATAAGCACATAAGACTTAGAATTTTTTAATGGCACAATATCACAAATAGAGCAAAAATACAAATAGCAAACGGGGAAAAAATTATACCAGATGGAAGACTAATGTCATCAACATTTAAAGATCTTCTAAACACCGGAATCAAAGGCAAACAATCAAGCAGAAATAAGGAAGTGGTTCCAGACTGAACTCCTTTGGAAAACAAAAACAAATGATGGAACAAGGGGGGAAAATGACAGCCCTGTTCATCTCCACAGCAAAGGCCTGAAATATTGCGGCTCTCTCGGTGGATGGCGCACGGCGACATAGTTGCCGGAGAAACTCCATTTAATCTTGGAGAAGTACCCTTTGGGGTAAAATTTGGACAATGACTTAGGTACACCCATTTAAACCACAAACTTAATATACCTTTGGCCATAAGCATATGCTCAAGGGCCTACACACAAATGCGTATATGGCAATATTGTTCAAAGTTCTAGCAAAAGAGTTTACTTTGTATGTTTTCCTGGGAGAAGTTAGATAAATATCAATTTAAAGGCATGCTTGGAATAATCATTAGAATTGAATTCTATGTGACTGGCACCGTGTAAAATGCCTCGTCTATGTTCTATCGAAATGAGGGTTTTTTTTTTGAAAGTTTTAGCTTATTTATTTGTTGGTCTTATTGATAAACATGTTCATTCATTTCAAAAGAATTTTATTAAATTAAAAGTATAGTTAAATTATAATGATTATATTAAAATTATTTAAGATAAATTTTATTTTATTTTATGTATGAAACATCTACCTCAAGAACTTCATCTCACTCTTATCACCCCAGAACACAAACTGACAAGAAAAAGAAAGAAATTCTACTATTGATGAAAACATTAAGTATCTATGTGCATTGGGTTCATCCTGCATGAAAAGTAGAACAAAAGATTAAAAAGTCCAGATTTTAGGATGGGATGATTCCAGTTGAAGAACAAATTGCTTCTCTTTATTTATAGCAGGCCTGAAGTGAGAAATTTCTTTTGAGACTTTGTTGCCAGGAAAATCTCCGTTTCCCTAAGGATTCCAGTATGCTTTTTTTTTTTTAATTTTCTCCATTCCAATGGTGAGAACTATGTAAATTACTGTGTCATAAATTTTTCCTTCACTTTTGAGAAAAATCAGACTTTTACTTGATTCCTAGTTACAGGAAGAATATCTCACTCAGTAGGATGGAAGAATTTTTTCTCATTCTGTCCATCTTCATTTCCTATTTTTTGTGCATTATTTTATGGAATATAGTCAACCCAACATGCTATTTTGTTCAATGGAGTACATGTTCATCAAACACACATGATTTAGCTCAGCTAATGACTGTAAGTCTGGTTAATCTGGCATTTATTAGACAACTGAAAAAGCAAAAGGCAGCAACACAAAACAAAAGCAACATCCGGTAATTAATATCTCTGAACAATAAATATGCTGAATAGAAAACTGAATATGCATATGTACTTTGTTTAAAATTAGGGCACTTTGTATTTAAATGTCATTTAGAATTTGCAAAATACTTTCCTTTCCTTTTATATATATAATTATATATATATAATATATATTATATATATATAATTATGCTACTCATAGGGCTTAAACTCAGGGCCTGACCTTTTGTGCTTAAGGCTAAAATGCTACCACTTGAACCATAACTCCATTTCTGGCTTTTTGGTGGTTAACCAGAGATAAGAATCTCATGGGCTTTCTTGCCTCAGATGACTTTGAACTGTGATCTTCATATCTCCGATTTCAGCGTAGCCAGGATCACAGGTGTGAACCAGTTTCCTTGAATCTGTGTGTGTGTGTGTGTGTGTGTGCATGTGTGTGTGTGTGTGTGAGAGAGAGAGAGAGAGAGAGAGAGAGAGAGAGAGAGAGAGAGAGAGAGAGAGAGAGAGAGAGATTCCCCACAAATGATTATTTCCTCGGGGAAGGGGTCAGAAGGACCAGGGAGGCTTTCTCACGTGGAAATATTAACAAGAGCATTGGAAGCGATGGGTGACGTCTACTGGGTCTGCCCTGATAGGGGATCAGGTGTGGATGGAGGTTGGAAATGAGCGTCACGATCAAGGGTGTCACTGTGACATGAGACCCGAGCCTCAGAAATGACTCTGCGAGGCAAATTTTACTTCCATTAAAGGGTGTTACAGCCAAGAAGGTTCAGAGAAGCAAAGGCACTCGAGACCAGGCAACCTACATAGATTCTGATCCCCGTGCATCGCTGCCCTTCATTCTAATGGATCAGAACTTAGGCGCCCAGACTTGGACAACTGGCTCATTTGAAATGAGGTCGAGAGATTCCTTGATTCCTGCTCAGAATACCTGGACAAACTAGGAGATGGTTCAAAAACCAACCCTCGGTGCATAGGAGGAACCAGCCCCATGGACAGAACATTTTGTTTCAACAGGATTGGGTAAGGTTTATCAGACGAACACATCTCTCAAAGAACCTTAGCTTGCCTAGTGATGGGAGAGGTGGTGGCTGCCCCTCAAGCAGGGTTGCTTATGTCAAGCCATCATGGAGCAGAAAAGATCGTAATTCTTACTACTGAGAACGGTTTTTAGTAGTGTGCTGGTGGCTAGCTACTCAGGAGGCTGAGATCTGAGGATAGAGATTCACGTAACCATCAGAAAACCAGAAGTGGGGCTGTGTCTCAGCATGGTAGAGCACTTGTTCTAGCCTTGAACAGAAAAGCTCAGAGACTGTGCCCAGGGCCTGAGCTCAAGAGCTAAAGTCTCATGACCAAAAAAAAAAATGGGAGAGAGGGAGTGGGGGAGAGGATTTGTTCTTCAACTGAAAAAGTATAATGAGGGGAAGAGTCTGTGAGTAGTCTTCATTATTATTAAAAACAAGCAAATAAAATACCACCATGTCTCATTTTTCTCTTGATGTTTGTAGGGACATTGACAGTACTTCATTCATTCATTCATTCATTCACTCATTTGTACATGCATGCAGTCATCTGTGCATTGCAGTAATTGCTGGCAGATGTGATTTGTGATGTCAAGGTCCAAAATAGTCAAAGATGAAGAGGAACAAGATGGAAACTAGAAAGAAGTCAGAAGGGAGGGGTACGGTGTCTAAGAACAGACAAAACAGATGTGTGGGCATCCCAGATGCACGGACCCTGACCTTCCTCGAAGTTATTGTAAAGGCTCCATCTCTACCTCATCTTCCAAGACAGAAAACTTGGCCGATGAGAAGAGAAGAAACATAGAGGGTAGATTTGGGAGAATTCTGGAGAAGCTGCCTGGACCTGGAAGAAAGAATGGCATGATATGACATCTTATAGCAAATTGATTATTATTCCTTTTAAAACAAAAAAAAAGGGAGCAAAAGTTCCAAACTGAACATCATGAAAATCACACACACACACACACACACACACACACACTCACTCACAAAGACAGAACTCATCTTTCCTCATTTTCAAGCATATTTGATGACTCGGCATATTTGCTAAAGCTGGTAGCTAGTTTAATAACTTCCAAGTTAGAAGGAAATATTAACATTTTATGACATGAGAGAATCCTGAACCAGCCCACAACATCATTCTATTAAGTTGGGCAAAGCCACTCACAAATTCAGAACAGCTATAACTACATATCCATTTGTCTTACACAGTGTTTAGGATGTTTATGGAGTGCTCTTTTTCTTTTTCTCTCTTTTATTATTTTTTTAAAGAATAAAAAGCTGGATTTCTTTGGCAGGAAAGTAATTGTGAAGTGTTTAAGTAAATGAAATGAGCTCTTTTTGCATTGGAATGTAAAGTTCCCATTTCCTCTCTTTAAGTGTTTAAAGGATTTATTTTTGTCAGTTTCAGCATGAAGAAACATTAAAATTCATCTCACCATAAACCTATAGTTCATGAGAGAGAAACAGAGACAGAGATGTTAAATATCTGCAAATGGATCTGATAATCTGTAGATTATTTTTACTGTCAAAGAAGGAATATGGGATTAAAAAAATGTCATAGATTTGACAACCCTTGGCATCTTGCAGATAGCCTGCATGAATCCACACCTGAAAACTGCCAACACCAGCATAAAAACCATGCCCAAATTTCTAGAAAGTTAAGCAAGCAAATCAGAGAAAGGAAATGCAGTAAGATTGCATATAAAAACCTAAGGACCCCGAAAACTGACCCCAAACTCATTTTACCATAAGGTAATCCTCTATGCTTCTGCAGAATTGTTCTTTATTCCTAAATCCGTGAGCATTTTGGTTTTTTTTTTGTATTTATGTGTGCATGCATTTACAGGAATCC